>NW_027175832.1:11203863-11273863 GCF_023055335.1 Clinocottus analis
ACAAGCAGTGTCTCTTTTGAAATATTCAGTCTAATGTAGATTTTGTTCAGAAATCAGTTAGCGGCTGTGTCTTCATGTCCTGTGTTTTTTTTTTTCTTCAGAGAGCAGGACACTGTCAGCAGCCAACTGAGCGTGCTCAGATCTCACAGCATCTCACCAGCACATTAACACACTGTCAGGACTGTGAAATAAGCCCCAGTTTACTTTCAGATGCATGTTCACTCGATGATCACACTGGTGGGCACTCGGAGGAAGGAGTGGGGATCACATTTACTGGAGGTGTCATTTTATATTGTGGTGTGATCCATATATTTGTGAGCTATGTTTTCCAACCTTTTATTTACATTATTCAGACTGGAAAGGAAGCTAATTAAATACCCACTGTTCAATTCAATTAATATAGCCCAAAATCAAAAATAATTCTTAGAGGGCTTCACATTCTGTACACTGTTTGATAGGTTTAGGAATTTCATCGACTGTTTGATTAACCTGAGAATGTAGAGGCAACTAAATGGCAAAGTTTCTGATGGTTGGTCTACTGCATATGTCTGTACTCTGTACGGTACACTGCTGTTCAAAAGTTCTGAAACTGGCTGTTAAATTGATATTTTTTCTTTCCTTCAAAAACGTCTTTTTTTTTTTTAACCCGCAATAAAAAAAACAGTATAATTCAGACTAAATGTTTTATTTACTTTGGAAATAGTTTTGACCCCAAAAAAAGAAGCATCAAAGGATTCAAACTACCATTTCAAAGTCCCCACAGTGTTACGTGGCGGGGAGAATACTGTTGGAACTTGGATGTTGAATTAGTTTTCCCGTCCAGAAAAGCTTCAGTGACCCGTGATCATCAATGAATGCTAAATATTGAGTGAGTCTCTCTGACTGAGGTTTTGAACTGTGATGGTTCAAATAGAAGGTTAGTGCTGACCGCACTAACCTTATATTTACTGTGAAGTTGGAAGAGGAGCCTCACTAAAGTGGCACACAGCCTTGTAAGTCCGGCTTGATCTGGTCTGCTTTTATTGCGAACTCTTGACACTGAACCTGGAAGCTGTTCCTATTTAACACATTGATGCTAAGCACCCAGTTTCTTTTAACTGGGTGCTTATCGCTTCTTATTCACCTGTTTCTCAGACTGATCTTTGTCTCTTTCAGTCGTCAGTCTGGTAGAATTATTGTAGTTTTCTCTCGTCCATGTACAGAGGACTTTCTATTAGCTAAACGCAGGAAAAGAGCATCAAACACACTGCAGCTTCAGGCTAAACAACAATAGAGTTCAGACAGACTGCCAGAAGCTGCTTTGGGTCAATAGGATCCTGTAGTTGGTCTTCTGTCTGCACAAATCTATTTTTAAAAAATTCATCGCTGCTGATATGAATAGCCTATGTAGCTAAATATGAGCAGTCGAGCATTGAACAATTGTTGTGTATTAATGTTGTGTATTAATCGTTCTACGCCCCCGTTGGGTTCAGGTCTTAAGGTGGTCAGAATGGTGACCAGACCCCAGGACTTAAGGGTTTGTCACTCAGCTTCATCATGCAAACAGCTTTCTGGAAGAAGTTTGAAGAAAAAAATAGATTTGTCATCATCCTCATTATCACCTTTCAATGTTCATCATCTCTCTGTCATCAGCCGCACCATGCCCCGGTGTAGAAGTAATCTGACTACATTCACTGAGTATCCTGTGTGCCTTCGGTGCTGGTATCCGCACTCAGAGGGTGACTCAAAGGCTTTTTGTTCGCAAGCTTCCATTTAGCCTAAAATAACTTGATCTCAGCCCTATTTTCATTTCTCCTTCCGCCTACACACAGCATCAACCCAGCCTGCCTGGTACATATGGCGCTTTGAAAAATGCAGCAGGAGGTGGTGGTAAAAGACGGGTTGGGGTGCAGCCGTCAATCTCTTATCTGTTTTTCCATCCCTTCTATATTATCTTGTCGACTTTGTTTCCGTCTGCTTCTTTACCTCCGTTCCTCCTCTAATACACCTCCTTTCTCGCTCCTCCTTCTAGAAGTTTACATTCATCCATCAGTTGTAATAATAGCTAATCTACAGTTCCGCTGTGTAACATAAATAAATATTTGGCTCTTTTTTATCCATCCATTTTCATCCAAGTCTCCCAGGAGAACTATAGAGTCGGCAGGAGGCGCCCTCTCCAGGACCCCTCCAACCGACTCCAAGAAGGCCGGATACTCCGAGCTGCTGTTCGGTGCATAAGCACAAACAGCAGTCAGAGCTTTGGTCCCCGCAACCCGGAGGCGCAGGGAGGCGACCCTCTCGCTCACCGGAAAAAAGTCCAACATAGCGGCGCTCAGCCGGGGGCTCGTGATTTATCCCCACTCTCGCCCGGCGCCTCTCACCCTGGGCAACTCCAGAAAAGGACAAAGTCCAACCCTTCTCCAGGAGCTTGGTTCCAGAGCTCTTGCTGTGCGTGGAGGTGACCCCAACTATATCTAGCTGGTACCGCTCCGCCTCCTGCGCCAGCTCCGGCTCTTTCCCCGCTAGCGAGGTGACGTTCCACGTCCCTAGAGCTAGTCCATGCTGCCGGCGATCGGCTCGCCCAGGTCTTTCGCCTGGCCTGCCGCCCGGTCTGCACTGCACCCGACCCCGATGGTCCTCTCCGCGGGCAGTGAGTCCACGGAGTGGCAGCGGCGCCATGATGTTTTTTCGGGCTGAGCCCGACCGGGCCCTATGGGCAAAAGCCCGGCCACCAGATGCTCGCCGACGAGCTCGCCTCCCGGGTCTGGCTCCGGGAGGGTGCCCCGGTTTCACTTGTCCGGGCTCTTTTTTATGTACAATAGTTTTATGACAGAACAACAACAAGAAAAGTGGTTGTCGGGGGAGGAACATGCTATGATCTGTTCTTGGTGCAAGGTTCTTATGGTCATCGAAAACCTGGAAAAGCAATGGTATTTTGAAATGGTTATTTCCAGGCCTGGAAAAGTCAGTGAAAAAAAATGTATCCCAAAAGTTTTGGAAAGTGTTATATTTGTATGTTTATGACTTTCATTTACGCTGAATTTGAAATAATTCATATGCATTTAAAAGAAAGACACTTAAAATATAAGCAGGCATACATACAGGCATCCATATAAATGTTTATTCTTTTTATCAAACTCATTCATGTGTATCATTTAAGGTGTACTAAGGTGTACTGTATGCTTTGGAAATATTATTGATAGTTGAAATACTACATTTTATCACTTTTTCATGTGAGAAAGTCATGAAATCCATTGGTCACAATGTGTATGAACCCTGTTGGTGGGAAGTACTTTGTACAAAAAATGCTAAAGAAATTGAATTCATGTTTACAGTAAACATTTTAATAAAAATAAAATAAGGCTATATGATTGTCATAATAATAACAACACTAATGATACTGATAATATGATTTACAAAGTATTATTATTATTGTTGTTGTTGGAGTTGCTGGTAGTCTCTGGGACAGTGTGATCCTCTTAAGCTCAAAAATACACCTCACAAACCCTCAAAAGAGTTTAACTGACATATCTTGTTTATTTCATCCTAAAGAAAAAAATCCCAAAAATGTAGAGAAGACAGTTTAACATTATGTGCTGGAATCATTTCTTGAAATACAACAGTTTATCCATCTGTCTCTGGCGATCGGGCAGCTAGCCAGGTCTGTGAGCAGCCTTTGCTTTTGGTCTCTACTGAGGTACAATAGTACCAACAGCCTCATTGAGACAAGACCTGAAATATTCCATCAATGCGTAACATTTTGTAATGCCAGGGTATCCACATACCTTTGTCCATTGTTTAAATAGTATAACAAAATAGTGTTCACTCTACAGAGACACTGGGCATGCCTTAACTATCATAATCTCATCACCAAAAGTAACCAAAAGTAGTCCCTCATTTATTGCGGGGATACGTTGCAAAAATAACCTGCGATAGACGAAATCCACGAAGTAGTCAGCTTTATTTTTTACCATTATTACACATGTTTTAAGGCCATAAAACCCCTAACCACACACTTTATACACTTTCGTCAGACAGGCATTAACATTTTCTCACATTTCTTTCTTATTTAAACACTTTCAAAGTTTCGCGGATTTAAAAAAATAAGCCCGAACATGTTTAACAAATTGTGTGAATGTGAGTGTGAATGGTTGTTTGTCTATATGTCTGCCCTGTGATGAACTGGCGACCTGTCCAGGGTGTACCCTGCCTTCGCCCCTTGACAGCTGGGATCGGCTCCAGCGCCCCGCGACCCTAATGAGGATAAGCGGTTAAGATAATGGATGGATGGATGTTTAACAAATTTCGTTTTAATGATCAATCTACGAGGTCCTCTGACCGGGCCTCTTTGTCCGGGCGCCGCTCCGCTGACTTTTTATACAGACGTATTCTGTACTGTACAGGAGACACTGCACGGACCTTTGCTTAATGAGGGCGCAGAACACAATGCGCGTTCATACTGTACGCTGTAAAAAAAAAAGCAACAAAAAAAAATAAATACGCGAGTCTGCGAAAGGTGAACTGCGTTATACCGAGGGACGACTGTACACCAAAATTGCAAGAATATGATGCCACGTGTATCATGTTTACGTACATGAAATTGGTTTGTTCTTTACAGCTCACTGGATTACAGCTTTACTGGAATCCATTAAATTTATAACGAAACCCAACGTCATGTTATATCTGATCTTCACCTTTTGCCGATCAACACATCTACATCACAATTAATTTGTCATTAACCTTCATCATTATTATTCATCTCTGAAGGATGTGGAAAGTGTGACTTAATTTAAGGTTACAGCCTTCTGACAGACGGGTCGCTCATCAAGCAGTTGTTTCCACAAAAACATTTGAGTCCTTATACAGTAACGTCTGACTTCACTAATGCATCATTTGAAGTGAATCACTTCCTCCCTCGATTCAGTTGCGTTTTATTTTTAGATACAGTGTGTGAGTATCCTGTCTTTTCTGTGAAAGACAGTAATTCAGGACTCCCAACCCATAATTGTCCAAAGAACACACATCCAGTGTTTTATCTAGGGTTCTTTCACATCTTAGGCAACATTAATGGGAAGAAGAGAAACTAATGATGTTCATTTACACTCCTCATGATATAGGCTTAGTGAATGAGCTGTATCTAAAGTCTGTGGACTCTATATTTCATGACCCTTTCTCTCTGTGAATTAAAAATGTAGTATTGAGAAGTGTTTCGGTGGGTATTCATGAAATATGCTGTTGTACTTCCATGTTTTTACTGTTTAAGGCCATTTGGTTTGAGTGGTGTGCAGTAAGGACTCATGAACACAATGTTCATTTTCCCACACAACGGTTGTAAGGGACTCTATCGCATCTCTTTTGACTGACATTAAGCCGTGGCCTTGGCAAAAACACTCAGTCAATCGCCCACCATTTATGATAACTTGTAAGTTAAAATTTTAATTCCAATGAGGGAATTGCAAGCTATTTGATTAAGTTTCCTTTTACCAAAAGAGTCTGAGTGAATCTGAGCTCTCTCGGGTAAACAGTTTTGCAGTGTGGGCTGTGTGTGTCTGGGACTTTTATTGTGAAAGGTAAGGACGGAAAGAGTGGATCTGGTCTGCGCTGTCTTTGTGAAGGTTAAACGAACAAAAAGTACTTTTTTTGTTATACTTCCCAGCATAATGTTCTCTTTCTGTGTCAACCTACTCAAGACAAAAAACATTGTTTGAATCTCACAAAAAACTAAGTTTTAACTCTGAGTCATTGAGTCTTGACTAGGGTAAAAGACTGCATTGTGGCATTTTGGTTCTGATGCGGTCCATGTTCACACACCTAGAAATAAAAGATTGTAATCACTTCCTCAACCAACACATTCTCCCTCTCAACTCTTCAAATAGCAATGCTTGGTCTCGAACTTAAATTTTGGACTTTGTTTTTAGGCTAAAGGGGCGATATACACTCTTGCAACTACAACTGCGGCTGGCCACACAGTTGCATCGACTGACTCGTTTTGGTTTATGGTTCCCGTGCCTTATCCATACACCAGAACAGTAGGTGGCGCAACGACCATTTAGAGTCGCCCAGCACACCGACGTTATTGTTATTTTTAATGCTTGTCAATGGTGGTCCTCCTCCGGGTAGCAGCAGGTCCCCTGGGAGCCAACACCACGCTGCTGGAGGATTAGGCCGTAATGTTGGCAGGTAACGGGAGAACAAGAACCAGGACTAAAAAACTATCAGTTCCTGCAGCTGTAAAAGTAGAGGTTTCTTAAGAGACTCTCGGGCTAAGAAACACACCCTTTTTTGACCACAGGGGGCGCCAAAATCAACACAAAATTAAAGTTCCTCGTAGAGTTAATCGTAAAAAAAACAAGTAGGTTCTGGTTCAAAGGGAATTCACATTTCCTTTCACAAAACAACCAACCAAAACCGAGTTCAACGAATCTCAGTGTGAGAGTGTACGAGTGTGTGGCTTCCCCGGCTCATCGATACTTACTGTAGCTTGTTAGCAGCACTTCTACCAGTGGAGCTGTCAGGTTGTGTTTAAGCAGTTGTGTCACGGACCAAGTAGGACAGAGGAAACTCGCACAGACATGCACACGCTCCCACCTTTCCCACAACGCCACCGCAAATGCAAGAGTGAGTGCGATCATAGCCATGCAGCATACACATCAACACTGTGGCCCTGCATGGCTGTTGATCTGTGATAAAACTGCCTGGCGAGCAGTCTGAACCCCGGGGCCTTTCCCCAGAGTCGCCTGAGATGTGAACAGTTATATAAGATCAGAGTGATGGATTTCTGACAAAACTCCTACCTGAATTAATACGTGCAAACTGATTGGATGGGTTGGCCTCGTCCACTGAGGAGAAAAGAAAAAGGACTTGCAAAGGACGTCCATGTTTATTACTCCTCATCCCTCTGTGACCCGTGTTTATTGGTTGCAGTTCTTGAATCAACCCCACACTTATTCAATTTAGTGCAGTGATTCAGAGGTTTGGTTTTGTCCCAAGTAACAGCTTCTTCTTGGTTACCAACTGGGCCACTCAGAGCCATTGTATGTGGGATTTCAGTGGATTATTAATGATACATGGTCACGTTACACTTTGGCCCAAGGAACGTTTGCTCCAGCTTTTATTCAGCTCAAACAGCAGCCAAATCCAAGGCTGCGTTTCCTGTTCCACCTCCAGTCAGCATCAGCAGATTTGTGGATCAGAGTTCTCCTGTATTCAGCTTTGTCCATGTGGAGGTCCTCGACCGACCAATAGAAACACAGATGCCAAATGACGTGCTTGAAAAATGGAGAAGTCCTTGATTGAGTGTGTGCCATCACCCAGTTTAGTGCAACGTTACACAACTAAACTAAATTCTACTGCATCGTTCTGGGACTGGTGTAAGTCTGTGATCATAATGTTGAAAGTGTCCCTTGTAGGTTGTTTGTACAAGCAGCTTTTTACAACCTATAGTTGTGTTTATTGTTAGGTACAGGTCCTTCAATGGACGTAATTATTATAAATAATAAGTATAGATTCTGAATAAGTCCTTGTATGGATGAGATTCGGATGAATGGATGGGCCAAACAAACAAAGGACTTTGACACAAGAAACTGCTGTTTGTGTCCTGTGCCATATGGGCGACTGTGGCTCAGTGGTGAGCAGGGTTGTCTTTCAATCAAAGGATCGGGGGTTTGATCCCCGGCTTCGCTAACCCATGTTGATGTGTCCTTGGGCAAGAAACTTAATCCTAAATTGCTCCTGTGCATACAGTGTATGAATGATTGATAATACTGATGTGGCACCTTGCATGGTAGCTCCTCCCATCATGTGTGAATGGGTAAGTGATGTCATGTAGTGTTAAAGCGCTTTGAGTGGTCCAAAGACTAGAAACGCGCTATACAAGTACAGGTTCATTTACTTGTTAATTTGTATAATACTGAATTTATTTCACTTTGGTTGCATAGATTAACTGACATAACATACATATTTTAACCCAAACCATGACATTTTACAAAACCTAACCAAGTAGTTGTCCCCGCCTAAACCTAACTAAATCCTAATTTAGGAAAAGGGCAGGAACAAATAAGTATGTATACGTTGGACGACTTTTTGGTCATTTCTCAATACCTTTTAATCTTCCCAAAGCAACCATTTAAAAAAGTTTCCTTGCAAACAATAATGCACTGAGACATTTTGAAACTTAAGACACTCGTCAACATTTATCAAACATCAACCTCGTCGACCTTACTTTATCTGGGAAAGAACAGTACAGCTGTACATTCCAAAAGCACCCGCTGCACGTGTCTTTTTCTGTAATTAGCTGTATACTCTCCATCCTCTTTGGGAACAATTAAAAAAAATGCTGCTGCTCAGAAAAAAAAAACATGCAATAGACACGCTTGCCAGCCTCCACCACACACTAACTGTTACCACGGTGCATGTTCTATTCTGCTGCTATGCTACACAGCAGTTTTGTGTCAATTCTTAATGGGGGTTATAGCACTGGCACAGCATAGGTTCACATCCCAAAGCTTTTCTTGGTGGGGTTTCCATGTTCTTCATGTGTCGGTGGGATTTTGCTCTGGTTGCTCTGGTTTCTTCCGACAGCCCAAACACACGGGGGTTAGGTGAAATGCCGGTGGGTGTTAAGGTTTTTCCAATGTGTGACAGACTGGCAAGCTGTTTAGGGCTTACCTTCCTCTCACCCAATGTTTTCTGGGATCCCACTCACCCAATCTGTCGCACAATAAGAGGCGCCATCGTTAGATTGGGCAAAAAGGAGAAAACCAAATATCACAATATTTTGACCAAATATTCTGCCTCAATATTTATATTGCCACAATACTACATGTTAGACTATTGGTGCTTTCACAAAATATTTAAAGAATTACATTTTTGATAGATAAACATCAGGATTGAATGACTAAGTGCAGTAAAGGCACAAATTAGGAAAAGCTAGAACAGTTTAAAAAATGGCACCCCTTTTTTGTAATGCAGCCTTAAAAGCGAGGGAAAAAAAACATATGTCATATTATCATATCCAAAATCGAAGACATTATCTTGTCTCGTATCACAAAACCAATGGTATATTGATACATAACAGCCCAAAAACAAACAAGTAGGTTCCATATGGTTGGTGGACCCCGCTTTGCATGTTGAAGTGCCCTTGAGTTAGACACTGAACCCCAAGTCGCTTTCAAGGCGCAGCAGTGTGCTGCTCCTAAAATGCTCAGTATGGACTATGAGAACAAAAGGGATCATCAAAATCTGAGGGGAGACATGGGGTAAAACCATGGTCCCATTAAAACAGTACTGTGGGGCACACAGGGATGCTTTAATTAAAGGTCAAAAGTTGAAAGGTCTTCACATCTCCTTCACTAATATGACTTAATTAAAGCCACAGGGCTTGTCACTCTCATGAGTTGTTTTTTTGTTGGACTTGTTGCCTTGCATTAACTGTTTCTTGTTGCTCCTCTCTCTTCCTGTCTTCCAGAGTCTGCAGCTCTCCTCTCAGGGACAGTCCTTCTGCAGCCCTTCTCTGGTCACAGGCCTGCCTGGCATCTCTCATCCATAACATTCCTCTTTCCATCCACCCATCCTTCCCCCCTGTCATGAAAGGCCTGTCCAGTAGTCGGAGTCACCATCACTTGGTCTCTTATGAACCATCGTATGATTTACTGGGTCACCATGTTGACCGCAAGCCATATTTAATCAGTCAGAATGACATGCCTGTGCCCATTCCCATGCCGCATCAAGCGGAGCTGTCCTACTACAACGCTCAGCGTACCCCGTACCCCTCTGACACCAACAGCATCGTCCCATACGGAACCTTCCCAAGGAGGTGCCTCTCCACCTCCTCATCCCACCATCCTGAGGTAAAGGATGAGTGTATGGCCATGGTACCATATGTAGGGGGAGGAGGGGGAGGAGGAGGTGGAGGAGGCTATGGGGGCAAAACACCCACCCGGGTACCAGCAAACTTTGCGGACCCGTTTGAGCGTCAGCCATCGTTCTCCAGAGATGGCTACCACACACTGCAGTACAAACGCGGAGTGCTGGCCCACAGTGGGGGGGTCGGGGCCCAACACAACAACAACGACAGCCCAGGGAGAATACGTCATCTGGTCCATTCAGTCCAAAAACTCTTCACCAAGTCACATTCATTGGAGGGGCCACACCACGCACAGTCCTCCAAGGTGCCCAATAATGGGAGCGTTAATGGTGGTGGTGGTGGTGGAGGAGGTGGTGGTGGTGGTTCAAGGGCCAGCCCGGAGGGTGAGACTCCACCGGTGGGAGTGCGCCAGCGGAAGCGCAGCAAGAGTCGCGAGCGCTGTCGATCAGCGGAGCCCAAACATCGAAGCCACCACCACCACCACCACCAGCTCCACGGCTCAGCGTCTGCTCCAGGCTCTGGGTACTGGAGCTCAGATGACAACCTGGAACGGGAGCTGTGTCTCTACCACCCCCACCACCACCAACCTCCGCCCTCACCTTCACCCTCCATTTCCCCCTCGCCCATCGCCATGACTATGGGCCGGTACCCCGGCAACAGCCACGACAAGTTCCCCCAGATTCCCCTCCCCAGTCTCTCCTCCTCGCAGTCCCAGCAATACTTCATGATGGACCCTTACGGCACACTCAACGAGCACACACACAGCCACGCCCACGCCAACACCCACGCGAACACCCACGCCCACACCCACGGCCACGGCCACTCACACCATGGCCACACGCACCACCACTCTGCACTCAAAGCCTCCCGGAGCAACAACGATGTGAAGTATGCAGCGTCGTCGGCATGTGTGCCAGTTAGTGGTAGCAGCAATAACAGCGGTGGCGGTGTCGTTGGAGGAAGTGGCCCCTTGCTGCCTCTGGGCCTTGTGGACGGGCCCCTTGTGAAGAAAGGGGCATGGTCATCAAGCCTAACGGTGAGCAGGGCCAGAGAGGTCTACACCAACAACAGCAGCCACAACCAGCTTCGAGCCAGCGCAGGATCCGGTAACCTAAACCTAGATAGTGCTCTAGTCAAATCTAAGGGCAGTCAGCAGCAGGATCGCTCTTGCCATTTCTTACAGGTAACTAATTCCTCCCCGACTCCCATCCAAAACCAACCAATTCACTCTCCTCCCCCCTCTTTTTGCCTACCTTTTCTCCACAACTTCCTACCCTCACCAATGTTTCCTTCAAGTAAGTGGTGTCCAGTCTTGCGACGCTCCACGTTTTCAGTCCGACCAAACACTACAATCTATGCCTAAAGAATAGCTTCAGTTGGAGAAGGGCACACTGATGGGTAGAATCCATTGCTACAGTGGACAGGAGGCCATTCTGGCGTTTTAGAAATTTGGGCCACAAGTTCTAAAACATGCACAGCTGCTGTAGTGGCACATTCAGTTATTATTTTTGGTAATTTAATACATAATAATATAATCCTTTATTAGTCCTGCAGTGGGGAAATTACAGGATTGAAGCAGCATACAGAACAGTTGCATTGGTCATGAAGTACTAGTTTAGCAGGAATGACCTGTCATCGTTTTAGGTTATCAAAATACCAAATTTACATTTGCTTCTTTTAATGTTCCCAGAATAATTCATGAATTTGTTTAGTTAATAAATGAACTAAAACCAAAAACATAACAAGTGACAGTATACGGATGCAGATCTACGATATACAAGTGGCAAAGACAAACTACATTGTGCTACAAGGTAAACGAGATCAGAATTGTTTGAGATGAGTCTTACAAGTGGAATATGTTGAGTAGCGCACAACCTTTTTTGCACATAGTAAGCCATTCCAATGTCTATCTCCTTTACTGACAGCACGATGTGCCCAAATGTGGTGTGCCAATGTGGCACCTCACGATCCCCTTTAGTGGAAGCCTTGGTCCCAATGGCATTGTCCGCCTTCAGTTAAATGATTAATGTAAAGTAGGTGGGTCGAGCCTATGCAAAGCCTAATACATAAAACAAGCAAACAGCTTCAGACCTTCAGAAGGTAAAGCTGTTGTGCTATGACGGAGTTAGAAAAGCCCTTTGGGTGGTGACGTCTCCTACAATCAGTGAGAAGAATGAATACAATGTATCTTCTTACAATGTATTGTGGGAAAGCTGGACATTCAGAGTACTGTCACAATGTAGGTATTGAGACACTACTCTTAGCATAACAGTTGCTACAGACAGCAGTGTGTCTCTATGATCCTCTCGACTTTTAGGACCACATGTTGATCATGAAGGTGACACTATTAAAATGCTGTATTTAGGCTACAGTATGGTATATTATTCAATATGTAAAGTATATAGTTTAAAGAATACATTATATCATAAGATATAACAGAGAAAAAAGCACATTTACAAATCTGTCTGCTACTTCAGCACCATGGACAGTGCCCTAGACACTGCTGTTATGTGATTGAGCGACAAGGAGAATGCAGAAATAGCCTTTTATGCAGCTTTACATGACAACCCTTTCAAGAGGTCAGTGGATGTGCATCCCAGTGTGGCGGGCTGCTCCAAGTCAAAGTCCTGGTATTCTCAAACAAAACTGCATAACTGTATTATTGCTTTAGTGTTTGGCTGGAATGACAACTGCAGATTTACATGGCAGGAAACCATGACTGGATGCCACTGGCTAAGGCTGGGGACACACTAGAACTGCTAATAGGATGGTTTTAGGCATGACTCCATGTCACATTCATCAATGAAATGCAGAAAAAATTTAGCATTTCTGATAAAAAAAGAAAAAACAAGGAGAAAAAATGCATACATATTCTGTGTGGGTGTATATAAATATACACACACACATATATATATATATATATATATATATATATATATAAATATATATATATAAATATATATATATATATATATATATATATATATATATATTAGCATTAGACCTGCAACTAACATGTATTTATTAATTATGAATTAACTAATATTCTGATTGTTTTCCATTAATCAATTAATTGATTTACAAAAAGTCAGACCACATTAGAAATTACCCTTTTGATTGGGTAATGATTAAAGCTCAGGGTTGGTAATTTTGAGAAACATGAAAAATGAACCTACCTTGCTTTTATTTAATACTACCATCAGGAATAGTTAGCTTGGTCTACAATAATTATGCCACTGCGTGTACCTGTTATACTTAACGGATAAGTCTCCCCCACTGTGTGTTTTGAATAAATAAATAGTACGTTTGGAACTAGTGTTCTGATATCACAGTGTTATGAAGTACAGATAGCAACACATTGTACACGACAATCCGTTGAGACCGATGCAGTGAGAAATCTTGACTCAATATGCGACAAAAAAACCTAAAGGGTATTTATCGCATTAGCCGTGTTTCCATTCACATATGTTGATGTGCATTTGAAAGTGTTGCGTTAGAAAAGCTCTATGGAAACAGCAAGATTCAGTACGCAAAGAAATGATGAAAAAAGAGTTACATGGATTATGGCATCGCCTTTGCCAAATAAATTCTGACATAGCAAATGACCTCACAACTCTTTCTGCTGTCGGCATCTTACCGGATACTCCCACAACGTGTGAATGCTTGTCTTCGCCGACAGACATTTATTCTCTCTCAAGAATACATCTGCTTGCTTGTGGTTTGCAACCTCAACTTCTCCTTTACCTGCAGATCACAGCCAAGCGTAAAGCATGGCCTGTACTGCCACCTTCTGATGCTTAGCCGCGTGTAGCCACGTTTAGCCGCGTTTAGCCATGTTTAGCCACGTGTAGCCATGTTTAGCCATGTGTAGCCACGTTTAGCCGCATGTAGCTGCTCTAAACCAGCTTGATGAAAACACACCTAATTCACATGTCTAGTTTTTCGTTCAAAAGTTCACGTGTTAAGCCGTGTGTAGCCACGTTAAGCCGCATTTAGCAAGATTTAGCCGCGTGTAGCCATGTTTAGCCGCATGTAGCTATGTTTAGCCGCGTGTAGCCATGTTTAGCCGCGTGAAGCCACGTTTAGCCGCATGTAGCCGCTCTTAACCAGTTTGATGAGAACAAACGCACAGTTTACAATCAAATCCCTCGCATTCTGTTGGACAGCTAAACAAATAGGCGAGCTTAAAGTTTGCCGTGATACAAACTACAGAGGCCTGCGGCTCCCCACGCACACACCTCTCAACGCGCACCTTTCCACATACACACACACACCTCCCTCACCTGTTGTTAAATCAGGAGGACGAGTAAGCGGTGAGAAGAGGTGAATACATTTGCTTGGTTGTGGGTCAACTTCTCCTTTACTTGCAGATCACAGCCATGTTTAGCCTCATTTAACTGCACCTGTAGATCAGTGGTTAGCAACTCTGCCTTAGGAGCAAAGGGTCAGTGGTTCAAACCCCATCTGTGGCAGACTTTGATTTAAAAAATTTCTCCTGGAGATTAATAAAGTACTTTTCATTTTCATTCATTTCATTTAGCTGCCACGTTTAGCCACATCCGCACACACACCTCTCTCACCTGTTGTTAGATCAGAAGGACGAGTAAGCAGTGAGAAGAGATGAGCAGCTGAATCAAGACCGTTTCCGTCACAGGCTCGACGCTCATTTCGCTGGATCCGATTTTCATGAACGACAGAAGCAAAAGCTGAAGACACTCAAATTTCCACTTCCTCTGGGGCTTTAGGAGTCGTTCTGCGATTGAATGGAAACGCGGCTATTGATGCAAAAAGTCATGCTCAGTGATTTGGAACATTGCCTAGAATCGTCCAGTGTAGTCGTGTATGTATATATATATATATATATATATATATATATATATATATATATATATATATATATATATATATATATCTTGAACTGTAAGACTATGTTAATATAGTGTGTTATACAGTATAGAAGCGTTATAGTGCGTCCACAGCCTTAGAGGGAACATTGCAGTCTACTACTCTGATCTCCCAAGTAACCCCACCGCCACCCCTCTCTCTCCTCCACACCCTTCCTCCACTCACCAACTCACTCACCCCCCCCTGCACTTTTTATTCACCCCCCGCCACCCACCCCTTTTTTTTGACTTCCTCTTGGTTTGAGGAGCCTCCCTCTTCCTTCTCCTCTTCCTCCTCTTTCCTCCCTTTGAGTTGAAGAGAGAAGTAAGTGCAGAGCCAGTAGCAGCCTTACTCTCTGAATGCTAGGTCTTTCACATGAACCCATGAAGAACGGCATCCTCTCCTGTTTGTAGACTTCATTTTTTTAATTTAGTAGTGCTTCCCTTCCTGCCTCTCTACCAGTTATCTCACCTTTCCTCGCTGTTTTGTCTTTTTGTTGTTTTTTCCTCCTCGTCTTGCTGTGCTGTGCTTTCAGGTGCTGTGTTCGGCAAAGTGGTGGGGAGGCATAGAGGTAGAGGGTTGCATGTGTTTGGCTTCTCAGTGGTAGTTTTTAACCGGTTTATTTGCATTCCCCTCAATAGAGCAGCCCTTGTAGTGATTCATGGCTGCCAACAGAATATGTTAAGCAAGAATAAGAAAAAGAAAAAGGCCGCAGCTAGCCACTATGTATGTAAACAATGTTAGATTTAAAATAGTGCGTTTTATGAATCTATTTGGAACTGCTCTCTACACGTCAGATAGACCTTAGTGATACAGAGAAACAGTCTGTGATTCATTCAGCTAATCCCATCACTTCTGTTTCAGTAATCCAGACTAAACTCCCAGTTAAACTCCTCACACAGTACGATGAAGCTGATTTAATCCTAAACAGCACTGACTGCCATCGCTCGATCCACATTTTCAAGATGTTCTGTTTATCTCAAATTCTGATTGTGGACAATAGTTCCACTGCTGCTCAACACTGAAGTGTTTCGGCAACCTCAGCAAACAAAATGTAGAAGATGTGTCAACAGAATATGTGATTTGAGTTATTCCTAACTGAAGTAGAAAATGGTTTGTGAATGGTTTGTAAGGATTCAATACCGGGTTCAGATGTGATGACATGGTATTGAAGCAACCTTTTAAACATAAGGAAAGAAAAGATCTCCCGTTTCAAGATTGCACTTAAATGGAGCATTCTGGGATACGACCACAATCAATGGAGAAGCTGCATTTCTATACTGACCACTGACAGGACGGACTATATCCATTTTAGTGGCCTCTGTAAACACACTATGTGTCTGGGAAACACTGAGAAGTCAAATGGGGATGTAGTTCAATGTGTAGTGAGTAGTAAATGTTAAACATCCTCCCCAGCACCTGCTGCTGTTTCCTTGTTACTACGTGGGATTATCTTGTGTTTGTGTGTTTGTATGTGTGTGTGTGTATGTGTGTTTGAGTTTGATTAGGGATTATTGTTCAACACACATGTATTACACACACTCTGTGCATTGTACAACACCCAAATGACCGCCTCTACATTGTGCAATACTGGCTGGGGAGAGAGCCAGGCTTTATGAGAGACAGTGCTAGTTTTCTCTCGTGTGTTACTGATCTGCTTATGTTTTCATTTGGTATGGATGCTATTTGCTGGTCTCCATGTACAATGTATAGCTCAATATCTAAAATGACATAACCTTTGATGTGCACCATGATGTGTACCAGTGGGATTTGAACAGCAACTCTCTTTTTTACTCAAATTATAATTTTGTTAATGTATTATTCAATTCAATTCTGATTATTTAGCCTGAAATCACAAATTACAATTTCTCCTCAAATAATCCCCGATAGTCCTTGTCCCGAAACCTCACATCAGATCAGGAAAAACTCATTTATTTATTTTTGACAGACAGACTGATTTTCTAATTGAAATATTGTGTTAAGGTTAAATAACAAATAATAAAGGTTAATAAGTACAATTTCTATGTAGTTAAAGGTGTTAAATACCAGATTGGCAACCTTTGGAATATGCAGAGTGTAATTGAAGACAGATGTTCTCAAGGTATTTCAAGAACCCTCAAAGACTCCATCGAGATGATCCGCTGCACTATAAAGACGTTATTTTCTGTCACAGATTGTAAAGCATTGTTGGTCAGTTAATTATTTATTGAAAGTTCCGGTGACCTCTTTGGCCTGAATGCACGCTACTGCGTGAGAGGCTCCTCTGACCCCTCTGATGAGTGCTGTCTATTTCAGGATCCAGTAGAACTGAGTGGGCCTGAGATGAAGAGAGTGGCTGAGACTTTCTGTGTCTCTTAGCCTGCTGTCAGTCTCAACGAGCAGCAGTGTGACTCATTTATTAACTGTGATACAGACATTTATTATTCAAAAATACTGCAATCATGCCGGGAGCGGGGACACAAAGTCATCGACTAACAGAATGAATAGCGAGAGAAATAAACCTTTTTCATAAGTCTTCCATCTTCATGTGGAGGGGCAATTTAATCCTCCATCACTGTCCATGTCTGGAGGCACTGATGAACTCTGAGGTGGCCTCAGAACGCACCACAGGTGCTGTGTGGACATGTTCTCACTCCTGCTCGGGAGAGTGGTAAAAGCCTGTTGAGTTCAGTGCCAATACAACACAGATGACATTGTTTGAACTGCAGATTAGATGCTTGTGAATTTGATTTCAGTAAACAGTGCTTACAGAGAGAGAGGGGCGCTTTCAGAATTTCTTTGTAGAACCTGGAGCACAAAGATGAGCCTCGGAGTACAAATTAAAAAAGCTCAGCAGCCTACTTTATTTCCCTTTCACACAATTTCGTCGTCTTTGATTGTGGCGAACGGAACACAAGGAGCAGAGCCCCTCTGCCATGCGTGTCAAACAACATTAAAGCTGCCCCGCCCCACAATTTGTTTCATCTGCAAAATTATTATCTCCAGCATCTCGCCAGCGCGGCTGTTACACTGCTGTACCTGTTATTTCTGATGCTGCTGCCTGAAGCCATCAAAACAGCCGAGCGTTGCCAAGGAAACCATCTACAGCCTCTAATATAAAACACACGGTGGATGCTCTGCACGGTGACTTGTTTCTTACGGACGGACGCTGCCCTGCACCCGAGTGTTTGAGCGCAGGATGGCAGAGCGTTACAGCACAGTCGTCATGAGCTGCAGTGGAAGTGAGGCCCGTGCGTGGGTGAGAGAGAGGCTGCTGATGCCACTGCAGCTGGTCCTTTCCCCGCATACGCTTTTTATAGCCAAACTGCTCATTTGTGTTTCTTTTACGTCACAGAGAGAGAGAGAGAGAGAGAGAGAGAGACTCAGCCTCTTTCCCCCTCCATGATTCATATGTAATTAGTCAGAACGGCGGTGTAATTCTCCCGCTGTCTGTCTGTCTCTGTTATTTTGTCAATCTCTCACTCTAGCCTCTCCAGTCAGAGGTATAGCTGGATTCGCTCCAGCTCACATAAACACCCTAAAAAGGTGCTAATTCAAACTAATCTGCGGTAGGTTATATTCATAGACCATATGACATACATAGACATCATGCAGCTCGATCTCAGTTTAACATACTATTATTAGTGTCAGTAAAGTGTCAGTAAAGTGGGCAGCCTTGGTGAGGCCCAGCGGGCTTCAGACAATGGGATCACATACAAAGACATCCAGGTATATACTTCTGTCAGGTCTGAGGTAAAAACACAAGCTTTGGGTTTTCTAAAAGGGTTTTCAACCATTTTGTCATCGAACGAATGGGGGAAACGTCTTGGTATTGGTTCAGTATTGAGCGAGAGCGCTGCAGCAATGTCCATGAACGTCCACTACAAGTATTTTTTTAGACACTGACGGGCTCAGCGTCTTGGAGCATTCTGGGAAAAACACTACAGAGTAATCAAAGCTTTTTCCCCTTTGTTCCGCTTCAAACCGAGTCTCGCTCATGGAGAAGTCTCGTTCTGAAATATCAGGAGAGATGACTTGTTGTTGGAAGGCAATGGTGGGAACATGACTCATAGTTGGATAGAAAGTGTTGTTGGAGGTTGTAGTGTCATCTCAAAGATTTTTCATGCCATGGCATCTCGTGGGATTTAAGAATGAGACTTCTCGGGGCTGGACTTGGTTGTAAGTGGAAACACAAGCATTTTTAGTAGATGTATATTGTCGGTGCAGAATGGTCCTGAGCTGCAGCGCCGTGCCTCGATACCACAGTCTGTATAGAAAAAGTGGACGTAGTTGTCAAGACGTCTCCCGTTGGTTTGTGGACTGACGTTTTGAAATCTTGATTACATCTTGGAATATAGCCATCGCCATGTTTGTTTTGCGGCCAATGAATGGATGTTACCTTATTTGAAATGCGGAGGAGTGTCGTAGAGGATCATAGAAGACGGTCATTTTATGAACGTAGTTATTAGCCAGTTACTCTCAAAACGCAGGCATCTGGAGATTTTCTTAATGGTTTCCTTCTCGCTGTGTTCTCTGTCTATCATTTCTGTTTCCTTCTGTAGTCAGGGGGAATGTGGCGTAATCCAGGTGGGACCAACCAAACTACTCACAGTGGAGAGTTACGGCACTGTTCTCTCAGTTGTCTTACTATTTCATTTTGAGGTTTCAATGTATCATAGAAATATCAACATGTACACACTACTACCTCAGATTGTTGGGCAGTTAATAATCTCACAAACAAACAGATTAATAATACCAAAACTATCTGAATGGATGGATATCTACGGAAGCCCTGAGAAGCAGAACAAAGTAAATAGTCCTCTGATCAAAATTGTTTTCTCTTCTGTGATTATTACTTTATTAAGAACGGGGGAAAACATGTTTTTTCAGGATAATCTTTCCAAGTTCCTTTTGTTTTTTCTGACCAATAGCTGATTGTTTATTGTCTGAATTAAAACTCACCTGGAAGAAAAAATGAATGATTTCCCAAAACGACAAAGCATGAACAATGCATATGTTTCTTCTTACCTCGAGTGTTTTTTTTATCAATCTGTGTTGGCGCGTAAAGCACCACAAACTGAGTACCACCTAGTTCTCTGATAAATTGCACGACAGGTAATAGGGAAAAAGTGTATTTTAGATTTTTGGGTGAACTGTCCCTTCAAGTTTCAACGACAGGAGAGAAAACTATCTTTCTGTTCTTTTGTGTCTATTTATAATCGCTCAGTCAGGATCTGACCCCATATGACAAGTCTTTCTCAATTAACACACAGACCCTGGGGTCAGATCAGTGCAGACACACACTGTACACACACACATCCACACGCATGAATGCTCACACACACACACACACATTAGGCACCCTCCTGTGCTCGTGTATGGAGACAGTCCTGGAAAGCAGATGTATGAATTAGCCAGAGAGAAATTTCAGACTCACTTAAAGCACATACCCGTACTGCTCCGTGCTAATTAACCAGCAGACTGCACCACAGCTCTGTGTGTGTGTGTGTGTGTGTGTGTGTGTGTGTGTGTGTGTGTGTGTGTGTGTGTGTGTGCGTGTGTGTGTGCGTAAAAGAGTGATGGATAAAGAGAAATGCCAGCCATCAGTTTAGTCCAGTCTGTGTTTTGGATGCTCGATTTATCTAAGTATCCCGTGTGTTGTGGAGCGGCATGCTGAGCTCTGTATTTGTAGCGTCCATGTACCACCAGGACAGCTTAGTTAGCCAGTTTGGTGGCTGGGACACGGACAGCAGCGGAGTAGACCCCCCTGACGATGTTCCTCTGTCCCCTCTGCCCGGTCCCCAGGTGCCTCAGGACGAGTGGAGCGGCTTCTCCCCACTGGGGAAGGAGGACGACATCCCCTGTCGGAGGATGAGGAGCGGCAGCTACGTCAAAGCCATGGCCGAGGACGACAGCGGCGACTCGGATGGGAGTCCCAAACCCTCCCCCAAGATGCAGGCACGCAGGGCCAGCTACCTGAAAGCCACACAGCCATCGCTGACCGAGATGACCACTCTCCAGTAAGATTTCCTTTCTGTCTTTTCTGTCTCTGATACAGTAGCCATGGATCCCAGACCTGCATCTCGTCCCCTCACAAGTATTTCTTGTTCCAGTTTATTCTTGTCTCCTGTTTAAAATAAGGATAAAACCTTGTGATTGAAACATTGTGTGACATTTCATGAAGGTGGTGTAATTTATTTCATTTTTTTCCCCTGCATGTGTTCATGACACATGTGAACATGTCTATTAATGTTCTCTTTTTTTGCTCAAATATGTTTTATTATTTTGTATTTAAAGTAGGCTACATTTTAAAGGACAAAGCTATTAATTTGTTTTTCATTTTAAAGCCAATTCGAGGCCATGTTGGTTCTTAAAAGAGACATTTTGCTCTCTTTGCTGCTATCATGTAAGTAAGAAACAGAAGGAACTTGACTTGACGCTAGCTGTGTAATATAATTTTGAATCAATTTTTTTTAAATATCTTTTTTCCCCCACTTCTGAAATGTGCTGTGTCTTTAAAACACTTGTGCAGTGCTTGTGGGTGTGGCCGCACAACGTTGTCATTGATTTTAGGGAAGTGAAGACGAGTTTGTTTGTAGTTGGTTTATCCAGCAGTCCCCAGTGAACCACATCAATAAAGCCCCGCCCCCAATGCTGCTCAGAGCAGTCACTTTTTTATTCAGAGTTTATTCATGTTGAACGTCTCCAAATTGCACCAAAGTCGACACTGCACATCGTCGGGTCCCCAGCAATACAGCCACCAGGCAAGTGGTACATAGGATGGACTGTTCTCGAGATATGTGAAGGACACACAGACGAACGTTTAAAAAAGTTTACATTTTCAATATCTATTTTTTTTTTGTCGAGCTGAAACAAATATTTTTTAGACGTCTGTCACAGTGTGTTGGCAGCCTAACAGGGCTGAACCCAATCTTGGTCTCGAATTCAAATTGTTTTCTTCTTCTCGTGAAGCACTCTGATGAAGCAGCGTCAGCTTGTGGCCCAGAAATATCACAACTGCCTAATTAAGCTTTCACGACTCTCTAAATAGTGAGAGTAATTACAGTGAGTAGTCTCTCTCTCTCTCTCTTTCTTCCTCTTTCTCCCTCTCTCTCTCTATCCCTTTCTTTCTCTCTCTCTTCCCCCCACGCATGGACTGGCCTCCGCTTCTTCTGCTCTATGAAGGTGTGTTGGTTGTGGTAGGAGGGCTGGTTTTGATGCGATTTTTAAAACGTGGTCTGATCCCAACCTTGAGCTGTGAGGAAGAGAGCCCGCCCTTCAGCCATCAACATTTGTTCTTCTTCTTTAATCTAATTAAAGCGGCCTTCTCAGGAGCAAAACAATACTAGTAGGTGTACTTCTTTCAAATCAAAGGTGTGCATGCGCCTTTATCAGTCGGGGGCAGATCTCTGCAGGTGTGTGTACCTACCACTACACTATTATGTGATTGTATGAATGCAATCTACATTTTTTTTGTGGTCTGGATCAGTGTTTATTATTCTTGTACCCACACCTCTAGACAATGTTCTAAATAGGACTAAAAGATAAATGGACAAAATCAGTATTTGTACAACAAACACTTGGAAGAACTGTCCTCCAGAAAGTGTTCTCACTTGCCTTTCAGGGCTTCCTTGCTCTCCAATCCATTTAATTACATACCATCATATTGTTGATGCTGCCAGAGACCATGGTAATAATGCATCATGTTATGGCCAAAAATGCTGAGTCCTCATTATAGAAGTCTGTGCGTGGGAGAAGTGCTAAATGTGCGCTGAGGAGAACTGGTATTCATCATAAATTGCACACACACAATCAATGATTAAATCCCACACATCCTTTATATATATATATATATATATATATATATATATATATATATATATATATATATATATATATATATATATATTAGTTTGCTTGACCATGACCATGATTAATTTACAAAATGACAAGAACTAAATTAGGTCTGTGTGGTAATAGCAAATTACCTCTTAAAGACTTCAAAATCAGCGTTGTTATTTAAGAAGGACATCTGACGCAGTAACTGATCCATACAGCAAAACATATGCATCATTTATATATGAGATCATTTTAATAACGTAGTTCCACTCCAGTATTTTTTGGGCGTCGCGAGCATAGCGCTTGCTCAACTGCTGTTAACTTGTGTCTTTACTGTCGTGAGGTTTAAATGCGCTTTCAAAGATGTTCAGGTATTAGATATTCAAATCAATACTCTCTTATAACTTTGCGTTCCTCATTTTGGTATTTTTGCCACTACCAAATCTAAACCATATGTTTGATTGACACGTTGCTTTTTGTTCAAACAAAAAGCAGTGGTGCTGCCCAATATCAAGTAAGAAAAGGGATTTAATAAAAATTAAAACTTTTTTTTTTAATTTAGCTTTTTGTCAAACAAACAGAAGACAAATTATATGAAAAAAGTGTCACAAAATCTACACATTATTTAACATATATTAACATCATTGTAAGAGGTAAGAATCCAATAAATGATCATTCTCATAAAACTGAGAGTATTAATAATATCATCATTAGTAATATTGTCATCAACGTCATCCGTGATAATAATAGACAAGAAATGAAAAAAATTACCTGAAGGGCAAACTAACTTAAACTGTTACCCATCACAACACCAATGTACTGTACTGTACTTTAACACGCTGACTTCGTGATGGGTCGTCCTTCAATCAGAGCATCAGAGGTTTGATCCCGGCTCGCTGGATTTGTCCTTGGGTAAGACCCCTTGGGCACGTAACCCCAACTCGCTTCTGCAAGCTGTTCCTGCGGTGTATGTATGGGTGTGAACGATGACATGTGGTTGAAGTGCTTTGAGTGGTCAAGAGACGAGAAAAGGGAAAAGTTCATTTATCATCTGATGTGTTACTCACATGCTGCAGATGATGCTGAGCGTGCTGACTGGATCAAAGAACCCGGTTTGAAGTCTGTGGCTCTCTCAGTGGCTCATCACACATGACTGCGATGCTCACCTTGTGTGTAACTCTTCCTTCCTGTCGTCCCTCTGGTCAGGATCTCGTCGGAGCACTCCCCCAAACTGCAGATCAGGAGCCATAGTTACCTGCGTGCGGTGAGTGAGGTTTCAATCAATAGAAGCCTGGATACCCTGGACCCCAAAACCCTCCTCGACCCCAAATCGCTGCTGTCCTCACCCCAATACCGCTCACGCAATGAAAGCTACATGAGGGCCATGAGCACCATCAGTCAGGTTGGTTGCCAACACCGCTGCCTTTATGTTGTCAGGATGCTCCACCGATCATGTTACCATAGAGACACCGATGCTTTGGAGGATGCGGTGGAATATGTGGGGAGTGGTCTAAAGCACATTGAAAACAACCTTCATTTCTCTTGGTGACTCCAAACACAGCACTATTAGCTGTATGACCAGCTGTATTTCTTTCTTTCACGGGTTCACTGTTTTCCAACAAAGACCTGATTCAAATATCTACCATCAGATAAAATGTATTTTCAACATACCCCATTGATGAGAAACTTGTTTTGGGCCGAAGCACAATTCATAATTCATAAAACAATGTGAAGGGCAACATCAAGCTTCTCTTAAATACTGCTTTACTAACTCTGTACAACTAAATGTAACAGATGAATACATAGATATACATGTATACAACATGTATTCAATATTTAAATAATTAATCAAACTCCAGCAATGTTTATTAACCAAAGTAAAAAGTGTAAACCTTTTTGCTACACCAACACATTAGCCAGAAGCTTAAACAGGACTTCAAATGTGAGTATACGTTTATGGTGTGTAAACATAGAATTTAATAGAATAGATCGGCCACATTCTCACCGTTACCCAATCCAGCTATTCCAGTCACTGTCGGCCCGATATCTGTATGGGTGCATCCCTTGTCCCGTGTTAGAGTAATGCTGCGTTCATGTGACCGTGGTACTTTTTAATTGGCCAAGCCAGAATGACCTCACGTCACATTGCTGCAACTTGATTGGTTGGCAAAGGCGAACAAGTGCAAGGCGGTAATTCTAGTTTTCAACGCAGTGCTAATTTCTGTCTGAACCCAACCTGCAACAGCAGCAAGAGTGTTCAGCTGACTAGGTTTGCAAACACCATCACACCACGGACATGATGCGGTCCTGGTTGAAAGACAGTGCACCTGTCATTGTTAGAAATGCTATCTGAGCCCAGGCCACCACTTCATGTCTTTAAATCCACAAATCCATTCATCACATTACAAGTGCTTCCTGAAAGGACATGTCTGGTCATGTTCTATATTTTTCTTCTCGTCAACAAATCCCATGTGCAGAGCCAAACCAACACAGAGTGTTTCCACTAACGCGTATCAAGGTCTGATATGTCCTGATCCTCTGCGCCACAGAGCTCCATTGTTGTGCAAAATCGATTGAATACACGTCAATGAGCCACAATGAAGCTCGACACTATCATGAACACACACGCACACGCTGTAGTTTGTTTTGACGTAGACACACACACACACACACACACACACACACACACACACACACACACACACACACACACACACTGTTCTGCGGCCCCAAATGCACAGCAGAGCAAATCCTGTTTGATTAGCGTTTATTTTATTTTTTACGTATACATTCGTATTTGGGAGATTTACCAGAGCTTAGAGCAGACAGGACCAGCAGTCAGAGAGCACTGAGAGACACTGAGAACCAGCAGCACATCTTTGGTTTGGGTCTTTTTTATGGGATTTATTGAGAAAAATACAAAATTGTCTGGTCCTCACTTGTACAATCGCCGCTTGGTAATGATCCTAATATAAATATTGTTCAATCATGTTTTGGTGTTGGCACCATTTTTATTAACTTGGAATGAACGTGACTTTAATGAATAAGCCCAGTTTAGCAGTCCGCACCTATGATAAGATGCCTTCATTTGTCCTTACCGTAACCTCCCCTTGTATTACTCATCCTGAGCCTATTCCTAAATCACCATACTGAATCGCCTGTGTTAACATTTGAATATCTTCCTCTGCATGGACCAACCATTAAACCCCAATCAATCAGTATGCCTATTGTCTTGAAAAGTTGAGATCCGTTCAATTTGATTTCAACTTAAGTCAATGTAAGTCAATGTGAAAATTAAGCTCATTGATTGGAAAGTGAACAAAAAACAGGAAGATAAAAATGACAATTAAAATACCAATAATGGGACGTGGCAGTAGGCTTGCTGTTTGTGTGTGTGTTACAAGAATGTGTCTTCAAGGAATATCTAGAGTTTACCTTGTGATCCTGGCTGGAAAGTAGAACACGACGGGCTCTGTCTTCCAGTTTGATGCAACTCGTAATTCTTTTCTTTCCAAATTAGTATCCACCACAGATTCATATGTGCAAATAAGCACACATGATTTTGAGCAGATTCTCACCAATAAAATAATCCAACAGACATGGAAGGTCATTTGTTGTATCACCCCTCTAGCTCAACACAAACCGATGCAAGTCTTAATTATCTGGAAATTAATCCCGAGACGACTTGTGATACAAAACCTGACCTGTTCTGCTCTGTGATCAAACATTCTGCTGCTGGGCCCTGCAGCCATGGGGCCGGATGATGTGGGAGCAAACTATTGTTGTTTGTAGTTCCTAGACCGCAAATCTCCAAACTCCAGTTAGTTTTTGTATTGAAGATTTGGTTTGTAACCGGCTCAACACGTTTTCACTGCCAACTCGTCACATACTGACATTTCGCCAAATCCCACCCGGTGCACCTCTTCAGGAAATTGGGCTGGTAGAAAAAGTTGTTCTTGAGTATGAGAAGCTGTTTGACTGATAGTCAGCTTCTCTGCCAATCAGCAACCGGAGTTCCTCATGTCCTTTAATGTTTTATCACGTGACGCGATGTATAAACGGCTAAACCTCTACTTTAGACATTATTGAAGTAAGATTTCTCATTTGGGCAGTTACGGCTCCTGTGTCTCCCGTCTCTTTTTCGCAAATCTCTCTCTCTCTCTGGGAGTAGCGAAGATGTAAGGAAGAGGGAAGGAGGAGCAGACACATGTTAGCATAGTGGAAGGCTCTCCCGGTGACAAAGGCCGATCCCGCCCCCTGAGACCACCATCTTTGTCCCTTGTGACTGACCTAACCCAGAGTTAAGTGACAAGTGTGTTACCTGCATACAAAGTGCTCACTGAAAGCTGTTCCTGTGTTCGATAAAAGGGTTCTCACAGACCAAGAATTACCACTAAGAAAGCACAGAGATGCCAGCAAGCAAACCCTCATTAACACATTTTTGACCTGCATGCCCAAAGTGTGTTACACAATAGTGTGTAATATCCTGAATGAAAACATTCTGGATACTTTCCCCGACGTCACTCCTGTTCATTGTCCCCTCTTTGTTCTCCCCTCTTCTCTTGCTGCCTGCTACCCCCTCTGACGCCTCCCCCTGTCCTCCTCCAGCTAAGCGAGGTGGAGGTAAACGGGCAGCTGGAGCAGGTGTGTGAGCAGGTCTACAGCGCCATGCAGGCCCAGGCCATGGAGGCTGCCATGGACAGCCTGGAAACCATGGACACGCTGCCAATGCCGGGTTGCTTCCGGATGCGGAGCCACAGCTATGTGCGGGCGATTGACCAGGGCTGTTCGGGGGAGGAGGAAGGAGAAGGAGGGAGGCCGCTGCTCCTGCTGCCATCCTCCCCACCGCGCACATCTGCCACCACTGTCAGGACCATCCAGAGCAGCACAGGTAAGCCACTAAAGCAGTGTTGAGCCTTAATGTGTCTTTTCTTGTCTTTCACACTTTTCATACAAGGGTACACATGCAGAAACATTCTATAGTTCTTGAGATACGCTCGGCGATATGACAAGATTATTGTTTATCACGATATTGGATGGCCAGGATGATGGTCTTTATCTGTCCACAGTATTCCTTTATGCAATGCCTGTTGTGTATTCAGCACTATATTCAGTCCCTTCTTTCTCTCTTTTGTTGTTGTAGCGTAGCAAAGAGAGACAAGAAACAACATGCTAGTATGCGTCTGATTTTATTGTGGTTATATAAATGTAGTTTAATGGGCGGTCAGATTGCTGCTAGACATCCCATTAATTCAGGTTCAGTGAGAGTTTTTAAATCACAGTAAAACATCTTGTTTTTAAAAAGCTAAACGCCAACAAATATGGATTGAAGATGAACATTTTGTTTCATTAAAAAACACGTTGTACATTTAGTAAATCATTACGTCTATCTTTTCCCAATAAATGTAGACCTTTGTCTAAATCAAGCCTTATACCACAGTGAGCAATCAACCATTAATCGTCGGGGCTTTTGCTAAGGCAGCAAAACATAAACGTAAAAGTCAACAATGCTGAGACTGTACAAGGACAGTTACTACCAGGTGATTGATTTATCGATCTCAGCATGGTCTTGTGTAAAATAGCACTTACTGCCTGTACACTGGTACTTATGGCTATTTGTGCCTCCAGTCCATAGATATTCATATATATGTCAGTCTCTTTTTTTGACGATCCGTTTGTACATCATTGTTTTTCTTAAAGCAATGTTGTAAGAACGGTCATTTCAACCTTGGGCTTTGACCCTGGGACACAAGCCTCTACATTTCAGACACTACCTCAATAAGTATGCAGCACTATAGCAGTAAGATAATTACTCGTGAGTTGAAGTCAGTTTAAACATCACTCTTAATGAGAACAGTGATGCTTGGTCTTGGAATGAAGAACTGCTGTTTTGCTTACATGCATGAAGAGTCGGAAAAACTAAGCATTCTTTTGGCATGGTACCCTATCTGGGTAAATCCGGACTGGTCCAAACCCTGTTGATAGTGGGAGCTGTTGATGGACCCGTTGGAGAGTTTCATCACATTTAATTACAATAGGCCCCAACATGCAATAAATTGATCAAATAATACCCTGACTCATTGTTCCCATTTACTCATTCGTAGCTCAATTTTAATCCTTACATGTGATAATTGTTTGGCTGTTACATCATTGGCCAACCACTACGAGTAACAAGCACACTGCTGCTTTAGTCTGAGAATAGTACTCAGATCTGTGAGAACATGACGAGCAGCCAAATTCATCAGCTCCCCTGTTCTCTCAAGAGAGCTGACAATTATCTGGACTCCATTTCCTTATGACTTCTTCCAGAGGAGTCCCATGAGATGTACCGTTAGTCACAGTTGTCGCCTGCATCACTCTGAACATGCTGGTTCAATGTATAAATATGTAATGCTAATACCACAGGCTACTG
Source organism: Clinocottus analis (assembly GCF_023055335.1). Lineage (NCBI taxonomy): Eukaryota > Metazoa > Chordata > Actinopteri > Perciformes > Cottidae > Clinocottus > Clinocottus analis. The sequence continues at coordinate 11,232,822 of NW_027175832.1, forward strand.
CAAACTCAGGAGCTGCAAAACAAAAGGAGGATGTCCTAAGTTGTAATCTAAATCACAGTCTGTTACAAGTAAACAAAATATCGATAAAACATGCTTGTAGGTCTCACCCTGCATCTTTGTACTGGAAGTGACATGGAGGGGAAAAAATAGAAAGTTGTACTTAAGCTTATTGTCAAACCTTCTGTTGCTGTCGGGACACGGGTTCGCCCCCGTGCTGAATATAAGATGCTCCAGCTGCTAACTGAAGGGTAGTTTTGCCAAACACGACAGCTACAGCTCGGAGAATAGCAACATGGGGCACTGAAGTAATGACATTTTAGAGACAAATGAGACATGAATTAGCTTCTTAGAGCACTTTGTGGTCCATCCACCTCACACTGGAGGCAAAAGTAGTCTCCATTATCTTTTTCCAGCCTTTGATCTAAACTCCCGAGTCCCAACCCATCACCCTCCTAGAGCACTGTTCTTTTTTTATGTTCAGCAAAAGATTATTTAATACAAATCTGTAAGGCTTTCCCACCAAAAGCAGAAGCAAAAGACAAACAGGATTCCTCTTGAAACAATGTAGGCCACTGGTTTAACAGGGATCAGTGCAAACCTCATTATGTTATTTTCCTTTTCTTAATCTGGCCAGCAGTTTTGTAGATTACATGACTAGATAACTTCTTCTTGCTCGATCCCTTTGGGGGAAAAGGCAGTCACTTTTTTTTTGTTTATCTTACCGTGTCTTGAGCCTTTACTGGATCCTCCACAGTACTGCTGTGGTTCACACATAACAGGAGGAAGAATTATAGAAACGCTCCGGGTTGTAGTTACGTGCATAACTGCACTCTGCCATTGTAACAATGAACCAGAAATCTCTCAGAGATAATCTTGTAAAAGCCCCTCCGAAAAAAAGAAGGTCTGTCTTCATGCGTGGTATTCAGATGAGAACATGCCAGAGTGGATGCCACGGGGGAATTTGTGTCGACTGTTTGGTATTAGGGGTTGTCTTTATTTTCAAAGTGCTCAACTGGAGGTGACCTACATTCACTGCTCCTCTGGGAATTCTTCTAGAGTTAACCAAGAGGATAAATGAACACACACACACACACACACACACACACACACACACACACACACACACTCACATGTAGATAAGCACAAATGTGTGTCTCTATACTATTCAGTCATGCGCACACCCGCACAATCTTCTGCAGTCACACAGTACAGTAGATGGTTGGCTCCGCATCCACATGACTGGAGATTGTGCTGAGAAATGTTGGTCCAATGTCCACTGAACTGAGTTATCCACTCAGGCCTATTGTGCAACAGCATTATTATTACCACAGGACTTTTAACAGCTGCATTTGGAATTTGTCTTTATTTGTCCGCTCATATTCATCCGTGGGATATTTGATCAAACACGAGTATCAACCCAAAAGGCAAGCAATAACGAGAGAAAATGCGCTGCTTCGCTGAAAAGATGATCCATCTTGTTGCTGCGACCAGGAGAAATTGTCATCGACTTCCGGCTACCAAACCATAAACTGCATCAACATCTTCCCCCTGTTATTGCCGGCAGAGGCAGCAGGTAGTGTTTCACCCTGTGAGTCTGTATGTGAGTCATCAATGGCAAAATGTGGTCCAGGAGACACCGACTGCAGCAGGAAGTAGCACAGAGGAGGTTTTGAGTATTTGTGCTCAGTGTTTCTATTTCTGTCTGTGGACAGCAACTGTGCAAGATGCAGTTAAGAAACTGTACAGTGTTTAGTTGAGATCAAAATTGGCATTGGAACCCCCATTTTACGTGCTCACCTTCGATGGGGTCTCTCGTTTGAACATAAAATATACAATATTCTGTCCAGAATCTTGACAAAAGGGGACGAAATTGACTAAATTCACCAGACATCCTCCTGCATTCACCATCTGCCACGACTACCTCCACATTTTGGGATATATGTTTTTACAGAGAGCTTATGTCTCCTACCAAGAAGGACCTAGTCCAATATGATTGGTCAAGTATTGCCTATGACTCATTTTAGAATTATACTTTTTTTGTTTGCTCATTGCTCATTTCTTGGCTCACACTCTGTTTATGCTTTAATAGAATACGGAACCACACCATTAATGGCTGAGGCGTGTGTCTGTGTGTCTTTGTGTGTCTGTGTGTGGAGGTGCAGCGATTTACTGAAGTACTGAAGCCGAGCTGTTTTTTGTGATTGTAAATGGAACCTTCGGTCCTCATTGATCTTGACAAAATGTTTACAGAAGACAGCAACTGTCATTTTCAAAAAATAATCCAAACTCATTAATTAACATGGTAAATATTGTTTGTTAAATCTGTACAAAAAAACTAAAAGTGGTAGTGACACTTTGGCCTTTTTCCATCTTCACACTTTAATTTAAGATATAATGAAAATAAACATATCAAATTCAATGCCAGGCAGACAAAGTTAGATGAATCTGAATGTCATTAACTCATCAGGATGTCTTCAAGAAATAAGTAGGTTGAGGAAGCACTGGATAAATCCACAAGGATTTCTTTCTGAGGCCAAATCTGAAGCAAATTGTCATTTTAAATTGGATAACTTACCGGGGTGCTGACAGAGGCGTCCATTAGACTGACTCAGTGGAGCCCGCATGTCTCATCATGCACTTTATAGGAAGGTTTCCTGCTCCGGTTCTCGGCTGATGTCCTTGACAGCAAAGAGCGCTGTAGCTGAAGCTTAATGATGTTTGTGGTTAAAGAGAGAACAAATAAAGAAAATAAATAAAGACAGAAACTGAAAGATCAAGAAGAATATGGAGGAGTCACGGGCCAAACAATAGTTATCGTGTAGTTTTTAACCAGTTACACTTCAATATAAGTGTTTCGAGACCAGAAAACCCCATCAACACCTAAGGGCCCACTAAAAACAATATGATGGTATGTGTAAATATGTAAAGTCAAATTAAAACAGGCATAAGCAGCCAAAAATTAGTTTGTGTTCACGGCCTTAGCGCCCACATAAAAGATTACAACGTAAACTTAAGCTGTGAAGTCTAATATTAGAGTCTAACAAACAGGAAGACTTGTAAAATATTGGTTTATGTGCCAAAAAGTTCTGAATTTGACTAGATTTAGTCAATATCAAATGTTTTAACTTGGACATGAAATATAGATACAGTGCAATTTATTAGAAATATGCCTAAACTAATCTATATTTTATTCTAAAACATTCCCCATAGTTTGTCCACCTCAGAGATACAGAATACAAACACGAGAATACCAAAATACAGGAAAAGAGACAAATCAATCAGGGTGGAGACACATACATGAGATGAAAGATAGAAAGATGAGAGTCAACCACATGGTAATAACTACTGCATATCAGCGTGACTGAGAAAAGTCCAGTTAGAGGTTTCTACAGTAAAACGCAACTTAAATTAGGTCAGTCTGATGAGCTGTGTATAAGCCCAGTTAATCACCTCCTCTCTTTGTGCTTCCTCACAAATCCAACTTTCCCACCAGCCTCTGTGCTCTCCATTCAGGTGCTGAGGGCTATATGACATCCTCCATATTCATATGAAGACAAAACGTCAGCCTTCATGTAGTACACTCTAAAAGCCGTCTTGGATCGCTTTCTCTCAGTAAGATGTTTGACCTTTGCTGAATGTCGTTAACACCACTCCTTCCACTTCCTCTCAATTGTGCACCATCAAATAAAGGCAAAGTATCTCCTGTATAGTTTTAGTGTGTATATTTATAAACTCAGTAACTTTTTTTACACCTAATTCAAAATAAAGCAGTGTCGTCCAACAGCTCTGCAGTATATCCTTCCTTCATGAGACGTTAGAGATGTTAATACATTTTGGAGGCTCTAGCTTGGGCTGCAATTGAACTCTTCACCTCTTTTGTATCAATGAGAGAAATATACATTAACTTTAGCATAATGCACCTGATAAACAGGTGACTTAGTGTATATTTGAGTATTTTCTCACTGGAGTCAGATTAACCCACCAACGGGGGACAAAAGAGACCAGAAATGATTTTTGTTAAAGGGTGTAATCTGCTTGCTTCACTGGTAATGTAGCATAAACGCCTTAATGTGTATGTTAGGTGTCATAGAATGCCTGTAGCCGGCCATCAGAAACAATGAGTAATTATATAAAAATGGATCAACTTGCGTTTACCTTGCCTCAGGGCTCCAACCTTTGAAAAGGGACGATCGTAACCAGTTCATTCAGTGTCAATTGTGGAGGTTACGACTTAGTTCTGAGTTCAGTTGTTCCACAGCCACTAACTGAAGCTCTGCCTCTCGGAGCTGCCGCAGGCTCTCCTTCCAGCGAAGTAGTCTCCTGGCAGCAGAGAGGATGAAACGAAAATACAAGTCGTTTTCTCGTTTCTGCAGCTTTGGATTTAATCCAATAAACTAATTATCAAAACCTACACGAACCCTTTACCTTCAGTGTGACTGGCGAGCCCTTGAGGCAGCTCAACTTATTCATCCTCTCATTGACAACTGAAACCTGTTTTTGAATTCATCCAACATCTTTATAGTACCATCCTTTACAATCATTCCAAACTATGTTTAATACATGATAAATTGTTGTCATCCACTTCCATGTATTTCCTTACAGTTGCTGTCTGTTAGGGGTTAAAACTGTAGCTTCAGCTAAGCGTTTCAATGCCAATGTTTCCTTTCACAGTTTTTGTTTTCAATCCATCCATTATCTTTTCTCTTATCTGGGGAGTAAAGCTTTACAGATTCTCCTGGACAAGAAGACATTTCCCAGCCAGACCAAATATCTAACCTCTTGAGCTTGTTCTGGGTCCAACTGGGAACCTCTTACCATTTAGATATGCCCGGGAAACCTTACTGCCATGATCTGCACACATCTGCATTCATTGAAAAAGGAAACATTGTGCATTAAGTTTTACTGCTGGCTTATGGTAACTTACCCAAAGATGGAGGTAGCAAACAGCTGACATTGACATGACATTGATTGGTGGTCATGCAGGCAAGTCGGGCTGATGGCACTCGGCCAAGATGGAACTAGCTGCTCTGAGCAGTGGAGAAGCCAGGAAGTGTAGCTGTTACAGATGTCCATGGTACAAGGTCAGGACCCATACTAGGAGGCTTATGCAACTCAGAAAAAAAGGTTTTATAATTTAATACTAATTAGAGTAGTTTCCTGTGAAGTTTATGCTTGTTCTATATTTGAAGTCACTAAGTTCACTCCCCTTTGAGTGGGATTCAGTCAAAAGTTTGCAGAGACTGCTGGGGGCAGACGAGCAGAGAAGCAAAGTGACTATAAGCACCTAGGCTTAAAGAAATCGGGACAATGGAAGAAGCTCTGCTGCAACTCTGAGCTTCGTAGACACCATCGAGTTCAGGGACCGTTCCCACACAGCTGGCTCCGGAACACTGCAGGGTTTTGTGATGCCAAATTGAAGCATATATGTGCAGAAACATTGACAGCCATTCCAATCCTCCGCTGTGGTCCTCAATCGACACTGACTAAAGCCCCATCACTGAAGAACATTTATCAGACTTCCCACAGCATCCTTTGGGAACCCAAAAGATGTTTTCGCACATATCCAGTGGTAACCCCCAACACATTTAACACAGACCAGGAAAACCTGAGCCAAACCTTTGACATGCAGCCGAGCAGTTTCTCAACACATTATGTTAGTCTGAGAAGCTGACTTCCACGAGCAGGAAGCTCCTTTTTCAAAACAAGGCTCCAGTGAATCTTTCCTTTAGCAAACTGCTGATGCATCAGAAGCCAAGTGATGAGCTGCCCTGACCCTGTCCAAAAGCAACCTGAACATTCTGCTGAAACACTTGAATTACGACAGGCAAGCTCAGTCTGGGGACAAGCTGAGGTAGAGCGGAAACGGCTCACGCCTGTGAAAGTCTGATTTAACAGAGAATGGGAGGAGGAGGCTTTACTCTCTGCAAATTTAAATTTACAGGGTAAAAAACGCTCTCTTGTAGGATTATCCTCATATTCCTCTTTTGGCCCTTAGGCACCCTTACAGCCAACACACAACGCTTATCTCTGAGTAGTAGTTAAGTCTTACGGAAAGGCTGAAGAGAGATGTGGGCAATGACAACTTTGATGTATCTGTAACAGAGGAGGGTTGGAGGTGATTAAAGTACACCAACGCTGCATTCTCACTTATTTGCAATGGCAAATACATTTTTGAAGAGAACATTATGGTTTACTATTAACATAAGGACATATTATTTAATGTATCTGGCAAGTAACAAAGATGTTGACATTGAATTATTAAACTTTTTATCGTTGTGTTTAGACACTCTATCACGGGAGGCACGGAGAGAGGTCCCAAATGCAGATGCGTGGTGAAAGAAAGTAACTTTATTCCTTCCAGAACAGGCAGGATTCTCAAAAACAAACAGGATTCTGACAGAACGGAACAAAAAGCAATGACAGGAACAGGACTACACACAGAGTACAACGAGGCGAGGGAACAGAAGACACACAGGGCTTAAGTAGGAGGAGTGGGTGATAGACACAGCAGGGGAAGGTATGGGTGATTGGAAACAGGAGGAAACAATCAGGGACCAGGGCAGACAATCAACAGAGCAGGAAGTGCCGGGAACACAGAGAACACAAAAGACACAGACTACAAAATAAAACAGAAACCCCGGAAAAACCCAAATTGTGACACTCGCAGTACTTGCTTAATATTAACATAAGATCCCGGTCTGGTTTAATACAGAAGAAAAGTAGGACCCACCTACCCTTTTTTAAAGCCACCTCTCACCTGTATGTGGAACATAGAAGACAATTTTGTATATAAATGTCATTTCGGGAAGACGGTTAGCCCCTCCGATTTTTAATTCTACTTTCTACTATCTGACCAGGAAAAAAAGACAACTTTTCATCTCTGTTCAGTGGAAGAGGCAGCTCGGCTTACAGGTTCATAATTTGAATATTCACATTTACTCGGTCGTTAAGTTGATTCGTAGAGTTGATTGTAGAGTTATTTTACAATACTGCTGTGGACTAGAGATACAGACCAGATGAGTATGGAAGCTGAAAATATTTCCAGTGTGATGTGCAGGTGGCCCACATTTCATTGACTTAAATGCACGGAACGTGTCGTTTGTTGAGACTCTTAATGACAGATTCAAGTACTTACAGGCTTGTGTTTGTGCGAGAAAAAATTTCAAGAATGAGTTTTTTGTCCATGACCTCACATTCTTTGATTGAGTGCTTTTGGAATAAAAGGACCACCAAAATGACCAAAAAAATACGAATAAGTATCTTCATACAAATCTTTTCAAGAGAACATGGTAAGATTACAATGAATCAGGCTCCCAGTACCTCTGATTCATCGTGGCATTTCATTGCTGCTTCCCACTATGAGATGACGTTTGTGTTTTTCTTCCTTTTTTTAAAGGGGTTGAGAAATGTTCCTTTCACTCTCTAGCTAGATATTAACTCACATCTATGTGTTGAGGATAGAACTGAAACCAAAACGCCATTATTGTTTGTTTGATCATTAATTAAACAGAAATGTTATCGCAACAGTCTGTGTCGAATCGATCTGCACCACTCTGGCTATAGCGTTGCTGGTTTTGGTCTCTGTGACGGCACAATGGTACCAAACCTAGAAACCTCACTGTGATGACAATACTTCAGAAAAGCTGTGCACAGGTACTCTACATGAGATGAATGTCTACACTATGTTTCCTGGCATTCCATCCAATAAAAATCTAAGTCTGGACCAAAGTGGTGAACGGAACCACAGCTCGAGATTGATTAAAAATCTGGTCGTACGGTGTAGCGCTGTACTCGGAGGTCAGGGAGTTTTATCGTTTGCTCTTTTCAGTCGTGACTGTTCAGGGGTTAGTATTTGTGTACGAGAGAGGGAGCGAGATACAAGGGTTTTGTTGCCGTATGTTGCTGCATATTTTTTTTCCTGCTGTTTTGTTGTCAGCTGGACATTGATATTTGGATATATCAGCAGCTAGATGCGTCGCTAACAAGTTCTTTATCTCCCCTCAGGCTGCATGTTATTTATGAACACAGAGCCGTAAATAAATGTCATTAGACGTCTATATTGGGATCTCCCGGAGCTAAATATGAAGCATGACCAGGGATAAGAATGCAGAAATGGGAAAAAAATTAATTGCTGTGTTCCACTGGAGCATGGATAAAAAAAAAAAAAATGAGTGTATCGGTATGCATGCTTAGAGTGTTAGCTCCACCAGTGGGCCTGCAGGGGACCAACTACAGTTTCAAGGCAACAGTAGCCCAGCATCTGTTTTCAAGTTTTTTCCAGATTCTCCAAACTCAGTCTCAGAGACTTCCTCAACAAATCAAGTGTGATAAGTCATCATCACATCAAGCTGTGTGTGTGCGTGTGTTTATGTGTGTGTGTATGTGTGTGTGTGTGTGTGTGTGTGTGTGTGTGTGTGTGTGTGTGTGTGTGTGTGTGTGTGTAAATACCCCTCTCAAGAATTTTAATCCTTTTACGTGTCTTACTTGTGAGCAAATGCTCTCAAGTAGCTAAATGAGACTAAAAAACTTCATCAAAATCTGATTGTCTTTTTGTTGAGAGAACCAGTGCGATTCTAACTTTTGGTGCTGGTCTGCTCTCTAGTTCAGTAGTTCTCAAATGGTCTGGCTCTGGGACCCACCATCACCCTTAATGACAAGCCGCACCCCAAATCGATGAACATTCTCAACATCCCCAATGTATTTAATGAATACAAAATAATATCAGTATACTTATTTAAAGGATTTGCATTTTGGTGCCATGCTGTTGAATAACTCTCAAAAACGTCTTTGTCTGCGAGCGAGTGATGCAAAGTTCCCTTGGTACTGGGCTGCACAGGAAGAATGTAAAAAAAAAACAGGAAAAAAACCCCCACCAAGGCCGTTATTATTTTGAAAAATGACCGGATACATCCGTCTGTGCGTCTGAGCCTCTTACTCTTGACATATGTCAGAGGCTACGTGATAACGTTGTCTCAAAAATGAAACTTAAATGTACGTTTCAAGTCTGTCGCAGTGCCGATGATCTGGATTAAAGTCAAGACGGGAATGTCCTAAAATAGCCAAAAAGTTCTGAAAACCTGCAAGCAACATCCTAACCATGAGTGTGAATACAGATCGCAATCAGGAGTGTTGCATGCTGGGTGTGGAAACCTTGAGTGTGAATACAGATTGCGAGGAGTAGTATAACATTTCTGAACTTTAGGTTGTAGAGTCAATTTAACGTGTTTGAACGAACCTGGAACATGCTGCTAAAACATAGAGGAACGAGCCGGCCTAAAAAAACAACAACACTGCGCTGCATAAAATTCCCTTCAAAATAAAATCACAGGATTAAAAAAAAAGAAATTTATTCAATTTTTTTTCCCAAGCAAAGGTCCATGCCCCACCAGTTAAGAACCTCTGCTCTAGTCTATAGCGAGCCCGACGTGTTGTTAGCGAGTGTCCTATCAAGAGAGAGAGAGTCAAAGTCCTCAGTAACGTTACAATTCTGGATGGAGCAGTGCAGTGTGTGTGCAGATTATTTGTTTATGAATAAAATATGCAACTCCTCAAGACCAAGAACAAGTACCTGTGTCTTGCTTGCTACATGCTGATTAAAAGCTTTTCTTAAAGTTAGAATAGTTCAGGCACAAGTGGGGTAATTGTATTATCAAGTACTCATATTGGTACAAATACGCAAATATAAGTACTTGGTCAGAAATATTGGACAAGACACTTACCACCAAAATTGCTCTGTGTGACTCTGTGAATGAGTCTGAGGTGGCTCCTGCATGGTCGCCCCAGCCATCCAGTATGTATATGAGTGTAAATGGGGGAAAGACATGTAGTGTAAAAGCGCTTTGAGTGGTCGGAAGACGAGACAGGCACGATGCAGGTACAACTCCATTTACTATTTACCGAAAAAAAACATTCTTTGATTTCATGCGCTGTGTGATGGCACACTATAGCAGCAGCTATAACCCATACAGCCGGAATAGCCTGCACACGGCGGAGCCAGCAGCTGGTAGCTATCGGTGCTAACAGCACAAACAGTGTTAACAACAGCAACAGAACTACAGGCTGAATTATACTTCTGCAACTCCAACTCCGGCTGGCCACGCAGTCGGATTGACGGACTCGTTTTGATTTTTAGTTCCCGTGCGTTTTCCATACGCCAGAACAGTATGTGGCACAACGACCGTTTAAGAGTCGACCTGCACACCGACGTTCACCGATATCTCCCTCCAGGAATTCACCTCCATCTGCGTGTCCTGATACTCCGTCAGACGGGTTCTATAAATGCTCATATTTGTGGACCTCTTCAGCCAAACGTTCTTCAACGGGAACTATTGTTCGTGTTTCTGCTATGGCTTTTAAAAACAGCGGTACTAGGCTATGAAACCGGAAATGCGAGACCCAGAAAGGATGTGGTTAACGGACCAATCACAGCCTTCCGGGCTGCGTACGGCTCGCGTCGCTTTGACGGATAGTCAGAAATTTGGGGTGACGCACGCAAAATGGCCGATTTGACCATGCAAGGTCGGCCATGCGTGTGTTGCGTGCTTGCGTAAAACCCGAGTATAAATCAGCCTTAACTGTTCAACCAGGATGGGGAGGGGGATCACATTCACAGGACATAAGTTTTCTAGATCTTGTTTTTATGAGTCTTAGAACACTTGGTATCATTTAGAGATTGTTGTCCATTTTAATGTAGTTCTACTGAGCTCTCCAGCAGAAGACAATGTGAGTCACTCTATGCACTTAGCTTCCGGCTCAGGGATGTTGTCCATTGGCTTACTGTTTGGGTTGCGTGAATATTGTGGGTAACAGAAGGCAGTTGAGGTAAAAAATGACGACTGAGCAGGAAGCAAGCAAGAAAAGTGTCTGCGTTGTAGCAACACAGAAAGTCAGGGTTACAGAGGTCTGGTAAACTCACTGCTTTTCAACTTCACACCCCCAGACTTTTTTTTTTTTTTCATTTTCAAACTTGTAGTCTTCAGCCCACACAGCTGGCTCTGGAGACAGAAAAAGCTTATACAATTGTTTCACATACGCAGTAGTACTGCCTGACACCTGGAAAGACACTTTGATGCGTAAAATCAGCGGAGTTCCCCATAGAGCATAAAATGTATCCTAAAATGCAGAGTTTTGCAGTTTTTGTGTAAAAAAAAAAAAGAAATAAGAAAGAAAATAAAACTCTGTCAGGAATGGTTTTAATAATTAAATTTCAAGCTGAACAACCACATTCTCTAACCAACACAACAACACAGATTGTCACTGCCATCCCAAAACGACCTATATAATCTGACCTATTTTTAGATAAAGTCTACCTGAGCAGAGAAGGAATGTCTCTCCTTGGGAAATGTGAAAGGCTCTCTGTAGAGTCAGTGTCTGGGCTATTGTAGAATCATGGTGGTGCAGCATGGCGAACTCAATAAAGAGGACTTGTTCCCCATGTAGATATGGGTAGATATAGAGGGTTCATTTAAGCTATGAAAACACTACTATTTTTTATTTCAGGTAAGTATACACTAATTGAAACATAGTTCTGGATAGTATCATTTCAGCCCCTGAAATGCTACACACTGGTACTTTAAAGAAAACTGATTTCTTCAATATCAAGTCTTTTTTTCTTCTTTTTCTTTTTCTACAACAAACCAGCCACGGGACTAACAACATTGCACAACATCAGGGCAAAAGGTTTGGGAACAACTGCACCACACATATGAGTTATTATTCACACAACCTCCCTTACAAGAAAAACATAAACATTGGTCGTTTTCAAGGGTGTGAACAAATGTTCCAGAGCATCACATTAGAATCACACATCAAAGTAGCAACCTTGTTTAAACTTATTTAGTTCAGTGCTCATGAGGACACATTAAGAACTATAGTTTGGCCTATCAAACTAACATTAATAACTTTGGGCCAACACGATCAAGGTCATGTCCTGAAAGCATTTATATAAGACATATAAGACATCTATGGACATGACCTCAATATTTTTGTTTGCAACTTATTGTACAATACATACAATACATGACATTTTTAATTGAATGTGTGTGCATTTTTATGCTATTAAATTCTGATTATATCAGTGGCATAGCATGGTTTTAAAATGACAATAATATTGTTTATCGAAATTATTTCTGGGACAATATCATTCAACAAAAGTTCTGACAGGCCTAAAACACAGTGTTCATGGATTCAGATCCAGTATTCTGTGTACAACTAACTAAATGTCACTGCAGTACATTTGCAGTTTAAATAGTTTGTGAGTAAAATGAAAGTTGAGCCTGTGTAGACTTGGAAACCAGATATCATGGTTATAGGTACGAGCTGGACTTGTTGGTTGAACAGCTGGGTCAATGTCTGAAACAATGCCTCCCCCTCAACACCCCCCACCCCCTTTCTCATTTTCCTGTAGTTTCATCTTGCATCACCACCTATAAGAAAACCCCTCCTCCAGTGCCGCCCCGAACTTCCACCTGCTCCACAGCCTCCAAGCCCTACATCTCCATCACAGCCCAGAGCAGCACAGAGTCTGCACAGGTACTGCACAAATCTATTCAATTACTTCTTCCTTTATGTAGTCACACAACATCAACGTTTCCCTCTGTAGTTTAGGTTGTTTTGACTGGAAAGAAGAAGATCTCTACGACTCTGAAGCTACAGACACCAGGATCAAGAAGCTTGAATATGCCTCCTTCCTTTTTCCAAGAAAACATACTTACTGGTGGCCATTGTCTCACTCTAAATTGACTGGACCTGTTATCCAAACTGTTTTGGACCCCATTCACTGGTCAAATACTGAAGCTCGGTCAGTGGCTCCACGCTTGAAAAGTGACGCTCTACATTTCCCTCTCATATTTTGGATGTATCAGGGACGGCATGCCAGTTACCTCTCATTACATAGATATTGAATTTTCAAAATAAACTTTCAGGGTCATTTCACCTCAGCTTTTAGGTTTACTTACACATAAGAATGTTTTTTACTTAAGTTAGGTTAGGTTAAGTTTAAGAAATACATTGGGGTTTGGGTGAAAATAAGTAAGTTTGTTCAATGAAGTAGTCTATTTGTTACGTCACTAGTGTTGGATAAGTAGAGAATTTAAGTCACAACTACAGGGAAATAAGCCATCGCTGACTTGGTTTTACACGAAGCACGAACAGTTTGTTTGGCCCATGTTGCCTCACCCCGCACTTTGAGGACTTTGGTGCACTTCATACAACGTCAGTTGCTCTGGCTGTTTAATAATGACACAGATGAGTTAGTTGAAAGCCTTGTGAACAGTACCAACAAATGTTCCAATAGTAAAGCCAACCATAGCGCCATGTTCAGCGCCTAAGGTGGAAATGTCAAGACGGAATATGTGAAAAAAGACACGGCAGCTTTGAATAGTTCTTTCCGAGGAGAGATCAGTTTTCAATCCATTGTGCATCACTCACTTACTTAAAGGAATACCCACTAAATGACCGAAGGTGTTTCAAACAGTTATGACTTATGACTGCTTTTTCTCGTAAAATTTGATGTAATATTTAATGGTCAAATCAACCCTTTGTCTTGAGAGCAACGTTCCATGTTTTATAAAACCAACCAGGATGCATACATGGAAGAGGAGGGACCTAGAGGTGACATGACCATCCAATCAGGGCTCAGCAACTCAACAGAAAGCATCGACAGCATGAAGGCCCTGACAGCCGCCATAGAAGCTGCGAATGCACAGGTTTGTACTTTGCACTGATACAAATTAACTTTAGCTTTGTGTAGTTAACAGATTGTTTCTTTTGAAAAGCCAATTCACAATTTTGGGAAGTGACCTTTTGTAAAACATATAGTTTTCATTGCTTTTATGAATTGTGTATTCACAATGCCTCTTCTCATTATTCCCATGTAGGTACATGGACCAGCAAGTCAACACGTCAGTAACAGCACCATGACAGTCAGCAGCCCCACCCCTTCAATCCTGAGCAGGGTGCCAGTTGTTGAAGTTCACCGGGACGTATATAGGAAAGAAGCACTCAGGAAGGGCAAATGTCTCTCAATAGGCATCCAGGTACGTGTGAAACAGCAGTGGAGACTAAGAGATCAAACAGAGGAAATTTTAGCCTTCATTCTTGATGATTTTTAAGGGACTCATCCTGCCTGTGTCCTGTAGGTGGATGGACCAGAGGAGGTTCCAGATCCAGAGGACCCCTCCAAGTTTACCTCTGTGGGGGTGCAAGTGGAGGATGACAGAGGGTAATCTTTTTTTGTTGTTAACCTTTAACTCCAAATTTATTTGACCATTTAAAGAACAAAATGGTTGACTTATTGTATATGGCAACATCTTTACCCGGTGGAAAGTTTGCTTTTTTGCCACCAATCGCGTGACTTTGTATGTAATCTCCTCGCGCATCAAATTCGCAACACTTTTGGTGCCGCATAATAACTGTTGCTAAGGACCAGTTTTACCGACTTCTAAACTAAATGCACTTTTTGTCAGACCCCTGTCTGTTTGATCAAATTATTTTAAATAATTTAACTCATACATATTGGAAAACACAATGGTGGTGTAGTCTTGCTGATACATCATACTCGCACCAGTACAACTGGCTCTTTTCGAACTTGGAAGAACAGCACTTTTAGTCAAAGTAGCTGTAGTCCAAGCTTATTTTTGTGGTCGCTTATTCCAATATTGTGATTGTGAGTTTTGATATTTTGAGAGTTAATTTTTTGGGATTCACCTAGTTGGGCTAGGTGGTCCAGAAGCTGTGCAGTACATAATAATAATACTTATGTTAAGATAGAGGTTACAGTCAGGATCAATACTGGAAAGCACTGACAGTAAATATTCCAGATTGGATGTGGGATTCTTGGTTTGTGAATCTGACGACTTAAGGACTTTATTGATCAATCCCCTTCATGCATATGTGAATCAACAGCACAAAAGTACTTCAGTGTGGTGAAAAGGCTTAAAGCTGCAGTAGGTCAAATCTATAACAAATTAAATAATGGAACTCTAACTGTTAATGCAGTCTGTTTCCTGGGTTGAGCATACCCATTGGCTTGCTTATTTGAAATACACTATAAAGTAATTTGACTAAATAATTAAATTGTATTCAAACAGCGATGAGCATAGTATCTTTCAGATCTTAACAGTGGGGTTTATTTAAAACATTGAGTCCATTATCAGTGTTCTGCTTCTTATCCATAGCCTGGCAGCGGGTTTAGCAAGGTAGTCCAGACATCCCTCTTCCCAGCATTGTCTTCCTTTTCCTCTTGGAAGATTCCAAGATATCGACTAACCACATAATAACCTTGTTCTCTGGGTCTACACCGGGGTCCAGGTATATAGTTCAGCCCCTCTCCTGTAGCTTGGTCCCAGATCCAGCCCAGCAAGATGTATGTGTTATTGTTCCATATTTCTAGATCCGGTCGGTGCTGACGAAAGCTGACAATAAGCCCCGAGCCCAATGCCTGTCCCTGTGGGTACTGTGCTCACAGTATGGCAGCTTGATGCAATTCTTTCAGCCTGTGCCTGACCTGCATTAGGGCCTGGCCACCAGACGCTTGCTGCTGAGCTCCTCCCCCCGAGGTCTGGCACCAGGAGGTGCCCCAATTTGCGTGTCCAATTAGAGCCGGTGAATTGACCCTTCACTAAGTCCCGCTTTTAAAAGCAGACTGGCCAATCATGGAGTTGCAATGGTCAGCTATGACCAGGGTCTGACAACTTTCCAGCTCTGCTCCATAGACTTATCAGTTGTTCATCTTCAGGCTGGTTTGCTAGATTATTTCAGCTTGTCATGGTTAAACGTTGTGTGATATTAATACTTGTTACCCTGAGCGGTGTGAAGCAGTTTCTAAAATGTTTCTAAAATGTTACGTTTTTTTACATTAAAATCCTGTGGAGCAAATCATTATCTAGCATCAGCATGCATATGACACGCTAGCTACTGAAGGTATACTCTGAATATTTATACACGCTGCTTTAAAATGATTGTACTAGTGAATAAAGAGGTACAGTGTTGTTCCTTAACTTCATTGTCTTCAGTCTCCATCTCCAGGTGATAAGAAGGTTCACTTTCACACTCATCGGTAGCTTCAAATCAATTCAGTTTATTTTGTATAGCACAAAATCATGAAATTGATCCCTCAGAGCAGACATGGAAAAATCTGGTGTTAAGTATTTTTTGTCTCTTTTTTATGTTCAGGTATCGTCGTTTCCAGCGTTCCAACAGCGTGACAACAGCTGTGCAGGTAAGTTTCCACTACTGCTGTTTTGTTATCGGGTTACCCCTCTTAATTCATTACCTCCTCCACAGCACTTGTGTTATTTGTTGTGTCCGTCAACTGTCTGTTTATTAGTTAGCAAAATGTTTATAGTTAGACTGAGATCATTTAGTGTTTGAAAGAAACCCGGAGATATTCAACCCTATCCAACATGGTCTGGTGTTACAAAGGTTAAATAGACTGAATATATTTTGGAGGCGAGTGGACCTCTACTGGTCAGACAAAGACTTAACAGACCTTTACGACTCCAACAGCTATTGACTGGTTCACTTGGTCATTGAGATGTATCCATTATTCCATCCAGGCAGATATGGACATGCCTGACCTGATGGACACCCCTCTAGACTCCTCAGACACTGACATGGAAGTCCTATCGTCCGGTGCCCTCTCTCGACAATACTCCCGCGATGCTGCCACCTCTACCGTCAGCATCCAGGGCTCAGGAAACCACTACCACGCCTGTGCCTCCGATGACTATGATGATGTGGGCTTTGACCCATCCATCCTCCCCCCTCCAGACCCATGGATAGACAGTGTAACGGATGACTCACTGGACGTCAACTTCAACAGTTCTGCTATCCTGGAGGTATGGGGGGTATTCAGGGGTAACCCATGGAAAATGGGAAAACCGTCAATATGTGGATCAATGACAAAATAATTGCTTGGGTGTTTTTTTTGGTATTTCTTTTGATTTGATTTACTCACGCTTACATCTTGGTACAGGGATATGTATAATTGAACTTTGTCTATTCATGTATCCATTGCCATATCTCTCCAAGACACAGACATCTAAATGTTTTTTACATGATTTCTTCTTTATACTCAGTTCTTCACACCAGCTACATCAACGTGGCCTTTACCTCAACAGTTTGTATGTTATTTTACGAAAGACACTCCTCAATTTTTGTACACTTATCTACAAAAGCCTGCAATACGCCTTCATTTCTGCTTTTTACATGCAAACGGTCTTATCAAAATAAACGCCTGGCTTCTACTTGGTTAGGTTTATGAAGAGATTGAAGAGATAGGAAACATGGATTTTTACAATATTTACTTTATCTATTTAGAAAACGGATTAATGAACTGTAAGATTCAAGTGTCTCTGCTGTCCAACAGGGATTTAAGTATTTCACACAAAATTCACTCGCCATGCTCATTAACTGCTTCTGCTGTGTGTGTGTGTGTGTGTGTGTGTGTGTGTGTGTGTGTGTGTGTGTGTGTGCGCGCGCGCGCACCTCTATTAGCATCTGCCCGAGCTTGTTAGCAGAATCTGACTTGTGTCAAGTCAGAATCTGACTTGACACAAAGTCAGAATCTACCTTTTCCCACCCACCTGCCCGGGTGGGTGGGAACATTTTGCATTAAAAAAAAACCAACATGAATCTCGAAATTAGTATATAAAGTCTGTGTTCTGAATTTAACACACATTTATTTATTGTATTGGAGACACGGAACCACAAAAAAAGACTACAAAAAATACTGTTTTATTCATATTATTTTCTTCGATTATCTCAATTCCCTTTTTTCTTGATCATAAATAAACATGAATTTGCAGATTTGAACTAGTTTTCAACAATTTTCTTTATTAAGTGCCTCAGTGTTTTCATGAAGAAAGAAATTCTTAGGGGGATTTTTTTTTTACCTACTTGAGTATGCCAAATATTAGCATCAACATAAATAGCTCCATCATACAGCTGTAATAGTTATTGTTTCAATGGAGACATTTTTGTCCTTAACCTTTTGAAAACCATCTATGTTTAGGCCCTTTCCTCGAAAATGTCATACCCAAACTAAAAAGGGTGTATCTCTGCAACCACTAGGGCTATTTTTGTATAATTTTTGGTGTTTAATGAAAGGCTACACATGTAATAGTTTGTTGAGATGTGTAAATATGAGTCTATATGTTACTGGTTAAGAGTTAACAGAGATGATTCACATGAGGATTTAGGTCCGCCTAAAAAAAAAACACTTTCAGGATGATTATTTGTTTGAAATGATGCAGGTGTATGGTCTAAACTCTAACCCAAATCATAACACAATATGTGAACATTTTCTCTTCAATAGTTGACTTTGATAAAGTAAAGCAGAATACAGTCAGAATACAGTCAGAGATAGTTTAGTGCAGAGAACATTCAGAAGAGGTCTTCAAAATTGGCATTGGGGCACATTTGCGCACATCTGTGACATTTGAATTTTTCCATGTACCAAACCATATATTTCACTTGTATATTACTTCTGGTGTTCAATACATCTAGATACAGCAGTTCTGAGCATTTTATAATAAAACAAGCTGCAATATACAGTTTTATATCAATCGCTTAGTCTTCCCCCCGTCCTCGGGGGGGATTGGAGCTCGTGGTCTCAGTGCCTCTGTATTTTGGCTACACTGTTTATTACAGACTTGATACAGGACTTTAGGTAGAGTTTCCAAAATTCCAGAAGGTCCCTAGTGATGAATAGGGGGTGAACTCTTAATCCATGTGGATAATATGTGATTGTGTTACATTATAGTGAAAATACAGAAGTGTCTCTACATGCTGTTAAGTCTGAATGCTTGAACGGCAGGTGGTTCAGCGGTCAGTGTGTCACAGAGATGGACGCTGGTTTCTGAAGCTGCTGCAGGCCGAAACCGACCGCATGGAGGGCTGGTGTCGACAGATGGAGCTCGACCAACGGGACAATGACCTGCCTGAAGATGGTATGACTTATTGTGTGTTGTTCGTCATGTCAACACACTTCGCCCTTAAATCTGATAATAGTACATTATTCTCCTCTGGCAGAAAACTAAATTAAAAGTGAAGTAAATTAGAAAAAAAGTAAGCAAAAAGCATAGAGCAGTGGTTCCCAACCCTTTTTACTTATGACCCCTTCACATAAAGAAATGTCTCGTTACAGAGTGATGGTCTAGACCTCAACCTTTTTTCGGTAATGAAATAAAAGAAGTAATACACAGCGCTGTGCCATCAGTTTCAAATTTAATAAAGAATAATTCAATTTATAAATGTACACTTATATTTTATTTAATAGTCATTAAACAACTATTTTTAAAGGATTGTTAAATGGATACTAAATTAAATATATTTTTACCATTGGTCTATACACCTATAAAAATGTTTCTTATTCATTTCCGATCCTAATGACGTTATTTGAAGGCAATGGACACAGTTATAAAATGAGTCTTAAAGTGACAGTTCACCCCGAAATCCGAACTCTATATGTTTTCCCGTAGTGCTAATTATCCATCAAGATTATTTTGGTGTGAGTTGCAGAGTGCTGGAGCCATCGGCCGTAGAGATGTCTGCCTTCTTTCCAATTCCATGTTGGCACTATTTTCTTTCTACCGAACGTATCACTGCGCACGCTTCCTTCTGCGCAGTGATACGGTTGGCGGGTGTAGTTCGGTAGAAAGTAAATAGTGCATAAAACACAGCAAGCCCTGTGGAGTATCTTGTGTTTTAAAAAAAATATTTTTGGACACTTAGAACACCACGAGCCAAGAATCATAGTTCCATATATGGGAGAGAAAACAGACATCTCTAGTGGTGATATCACCACTACTCTGCAACACTAAAACTAGGACAAGCTCCCACGATCAAAGAGGGCTTAACTTTTTTTTGTCACTTGCCTCGTCAAAAACAAATAATTGCACCAAAGGAATCCTTAGTTCACGTGCTGCTCATCAGCACGTGTAAGAGCTAAAACACATTTAGAAGATTTTCTGTATCACAGATGGATGTACTGTCGGTTGGTCTCATTCTAAACTCTGTCTTTGCTCGCAGTCCTCGGGAAGATGCGGAGTGCTGTAGGAAGTGCTCAGCTGCTGATGTCCCAGAAGTTCCAACAGTTCAGGGAGCTGTGTGAGGAGAATCTGGTGAGTCTGAGACACTCACACTGACAACATGCAGTCAGTGTAAGTCATTTACACTAATGGGACACCTCTCACTTTCTGTGTGATGGACTTTTGCACTGACTAAGCTTTGATTTACAAACGCATGTTTCTCAGTGTCCTTTACCCATTTACTGTTTTTTTCCTGCTTTCTTTTCCAAATTGCCTCTGGTCACTCCCGTTTTATTTCCTCAACCTTATTATCTTCGCAGTGAGCTGATACCTATATAGTATAATGAAAACCCTAAGTAGAAAATTCCACCGGCCGCCACTGCCTCTAACCATTAATTAAATCTATATTCATTATTTTAAATATATGTATATTTATTATGTATAGTTGAAAAACTATACATTTACTTTAAGATGACCTTTTGTGTAAATCAATTTTGATCTGTTTTTGTCTTCCCTGGGTTTCGTCTTTGATGCTACTTCTTCCCACCGTCCCCTTTTCCACTGTCATAGAACCCCAACGCCCACCCTCGTCCTGTGGCCTCAGACCTGGCTGGTTTTTGGGATATGCTCCAGCTGTCCATCGAGAACATAAGCCTCAAGTTTGATGAGCTTCACCAGATCAGAGCCAACAACTGGAGACCCCTGGATCCCCCTGAACGAAAGGTACCTTTATACACTGAGAGATTTGGTGTCTTCACCCCTTTTCAGACATATACTTGTTAACGTTAATCTGATTGCAATTGATAGTTATTTGGCAAATCTGAACCTTCACCTAGAACACTTTTATGTAAATCATTTGCTTTGCAATCCCAATTTAACGTTGTGTCATTCTACAACCGAGTCACGTAAAAACTACGTTCCCATACAACAAAACTGCTTAACCAAATACAAGTTGAGAAAAACCTATATTCTCTCGAAGGAGGTCGGGATGGATGAAGCACAAAGCTGTGACCAGGAGAAACTAAAAGTCAACGATGACTCATTTTAGTGTGCTCAAACATAGATGTAAATGGACTGTACTTGTAGAGCTTTCCTAGTCTTCCAACAACTCAAGAGCTTCAACACTGTCATCATTCACCCAATCACACCCATTCATACACTGATGGCACAGCCCACTATTTGCAATTTGGGGTTAAGTAACTTGCCCAAGGACACAATGATATGGATAACTGGGGAATCGACCTGACAATTTTCTTATTAAAGGCTAACCCACTCTACCACTGAGCCACACTCATCGAAGTTACACAACATATGCACTTACTTTGAGCCAAACCACAATGTTATACGGAAAAAAAGCTTTTTTTCCAAAACCTGACCTTTTGTTGCGTTTGGTTTCAATTCTCAACATTAACCACGTGTTTAAAACTGCAACCATGAAACGATTACCCTGAAACGCAATTAAGAATGCAGTTTGATTGCAAAGGAAACGTCATTTTCAGGCGTCAGGATTGCATTCAATGTTTGTGTACTATCGGACATCATTAAGCGAACAGCATGATTTATTCTCTAATGATCTTACATAAGGAAAGTGATGTGAGAATGTATCAGAGGATTTACTGTGAGAAGAGCGGTGAGATGGTCATTAATCAAAGCTTCAACATAAAGATCAACTCTCAAGTTCTTTAGTGACGCACCTTGCAGGAGAACAGCAAGCGCTCTTGATCCTCCTTATCATTACATTTTATCTCTCTCACACCAGGTGCTGAATATCGCACCAGCATTGTGGCTCTTTTCTGTAAATGTCCTCTAATGTCTGAATGAAGTCATTTAGAACATTAAGGTGAAAAACACCTTTGTCTGCTTGACATAAAGCCACCACAGAGATAAAGACAACACTGTTACATAATACTGCTTTTAGATCACAGTCAGATTTACACCTTTGGAGATAAAAAAAAAACAGCTAATGTCACACGTTTCCGACTGCTTCTGTCACCAGCGTCAACAAACACCCCAATCAGAATACAGCTTGAGAGGAAGGAACACACTGACCTGATGCAATGTTGTATTCACCCAAAGACAAACTGTACAGTCCATGAAGCTTTCTCTTTGTTGTGTTTTGCAAAACCTGCAATGATGCAAGTTGATGACGTGTCTCTGCCTCCCTATTTCATTTTCATTGTTGATGGTTGATCACCAGACACATAAAGATCAGAGTATAACGTGATATGAACTGTAAGACTGTTATTATAGTGTGTTATAGTGTGTACTGGCTTTTACACACACACACAGACACAGACACACACACACACACACACACACACACACACACACACACATATATAAATATATATATATATATATATATATATATATATATATATATATATATATATATGTATATATATATGTATATATGTATATATATATGTATATATATATGTATATATATGTGTATATATATATATATATATATATATATATATATATATATATATATATATATACATATATTAATATGGCCACATTACAAGCTCCAGTTGTCTGCAAGACCTTTTCTAAAGCTCCTGATTTGCTCATAATTAGTGTAGACACACCTGTGCTTCTTGGATGGAAGCCTTCCATGTTTGTTTGACATGCAGGTGGCAATGCCCAGTGGAAAAAATAAACGTTGCTCTGTCAAATGGGCTGCAATGTAATCCTTTGGCGCAAATCCGCTCACTCAATCTACGTTGTTTTTGCAACAGAAATCAGCTAAATATTCAACCATTGAAGATCTTTTAGATAACACTTAGCTACACTTTCTGTACTCAAACTTAACAAACTCCAAGATCACCACCACTCCTCTCTCCAAGTCTCCCTCCACTGAAACAAGTAACATCTTGCAAGATTTCCGAACGGAATTACCTGCTTTCCTTCTCCTGACGACTGTGGCTTAGCGGTTAGCATGCCCGTCTTTCAATCTGTGGTTTGAGCCCCGGCTCCGCTACTCTAAGTCGTTCTGTCCTTGAGCAAGACACTTAACCCTGAATTGCTCCCTGTCGCTGTGTCTACGGTGTATAGAGCAAAAATGTAAGTCGCCTCGGATAAAAGCGTCAGCTTAATGTAATGTACGGTCCGCCAGGGGGCGACTCCTCTGGTTGTAGACTTCAAACAGGATAATTGGGACATTGTAGTTGCCAAAAAATGTCTTCTTAGGGTTCTGTTTTAAATAGCTCCACCCTTGCCAAATTTGAGGCTTAAACGAAGATTCCACAAACCAATGAGTAACGTCACTGTGACTACGGCCACGTCTTCTTTTATGGAGTCTAAAGTTTAGACACAATAGCAATTCATTAACTAACAATTGTAAATCTCTGTAGGCACTCTGTGTGTCACAAAACCTAAAATAATCTGATCCCGTTCATGTCAAAAACAAGCCCTTTTGATGGACGTTCAAGGATTACATTGATGCCCGTTTCACTGCGTTCTCGCTCCACACTGGACCAACTCGCAAAAGCTGTTGTCCACTAAGACACAAAAACATGGCAAAATCTTTCATTCATGTTGCAAAAGAACAAGCAATTAAAAGGCAGCTGAGGCTTGCATCACGTCCCTTTTTAACAGCTTGTATCTGTGCGGAATAACCATCTACATACATTCCCACGACAGACTTTGTTGTTAATCTTGCGGTGCATGGTTGTCTGCCTTGGTCTCTGTGCTGATACAGATACTCTGCATATCTTCAAGTGTATCTGTAAATCTCTTCCAGCTGTCCTCTGCCTGCTCTGTTGCTCTCTTTCAGCAGTGTGTGTGGTGGCTTTGCATCATTGTGAATACTGACTCTGCTGGCTTCCTCATCCGCTCTTATTGTTGTCTTTTTCTTTCTTTGTGCTTTTTTTTTGTATCGACAGTGAAGGCGCTCGCAAACAGCCACGCATCTATCAGCATAACTGCAATGCCAACAACACCACGGGGCCTTGACACCTATGGGCCTCCGTAGATCCATCATGTCTGTTTTTTCCATCCATCTGACCATGCTTCCTCCTGCCCTTCCTCCCCTCTGCCGCCTGCAGCCGCCTCACCGTGTGTGGCTTTTTCATGTGTGTGTTGGACGGGAGAGAATGGGGCTTAGATTCTTGGATCAAATTAGAGATATGCATAACACTGAAACACCAACAAAGACAACAACAGGGATTTAGGAGGCAAATTATACTAAATGTGTTAAAACACCAGCAAAACGGTACGTTTGCTACTGACAAATGAATTTGCTCATTTTTAGTTTCAGTAGAAAGACACAAGACATGATGTGTTCTGCTTAGTAGAGAAAATAGGTGCACCAACAGACCTTTGCCACAGGAAACTTGCAAACAATGCAATATATTTATGTTTTTTAGACTAGAATATTGAACTAGAATACCTACCTTGCATGCATATGGATATGGGATTCCAGCCATCCCCATGCATATTATTGTACAGCAAAGTTAATATAATAGCGGAAAAGGAACAAGCGTGCAGGGAAGGAGTAAAGATTCCAGAGTAGCTACACCGACACAGTGATGACAGAAGAAACACAAAGGTTATACGGAGCGTCTGATTCATCTCACCTCTTCTTCACTTCCACACATAAACAAATGCAGAGGCTTCTACATGTCTGCATTAAAGAAGGCAGCTACACTATGCATCACAGACACACACACACACACGTCTGTCTTTTTCCTGAAATGTTCTCCCCCTCCCTCCCTCCCTACCGTCCTCTCCCCACCAGGAGAGGAGGCTCCCACCTCCGGTGCCCAAAAAGCCGCCCAAGGGCCCCCACCACCACCCCCCTCTAGCCAGAGACCGCTCGCTGGAGAGCTCGGAGAAACAGCGGCAGGAGGCCAGGAGGCGCCTAATGGCCGCCAAGAGGGCGGCGTCCGTGCGGCAAAACTCGGCCACGGAGAGTGCTGACAGCATCGAGATTTACATCCCTGAGGCTCAGACGAGGCTATGAGGACAGTTTCAGGGACACGCGCGGGGTTGACACGCAAACGCGGGGAACACCAAAACGATGTACGCCACGGTGGAGGGGTGTAACCAAATACCAATGCGTTGAGCTTTTGGAGTGATTTTCTTCCAGGTCATAACTCATCAACACACAGACGTCACACATGTGTTACGGTCAGCTGAATTCACCCTTTACAGCGGTGTCTCTAGCTCCAATATTAAGAAGGCGCTCCATATTGTCTCATAATTATCAGATCCAGACTTTTTGTTTATGGTCAGTTTCGAGCATATTAGTTGCGCAGTGCAGAATCAAGGCTGACAGATGTTATTTTTTTCTTTACAATCAGATATCAATTAATAGTAAAGATATTGGGAAGCATCTCAAATGTGTGTCAAGCTGTCTCAATTTTAACAGACATTTTCAATGTAATTAATTTTAATCTGGAGCTCTTCTCATTGCACGCACACTCCTTTTTAAAAAAAGTAATGAGGGCCCATGAGTTTCTTTTGTCACTTCCTGTTGTAAACACATCCACCAGTTGATAAAGAAAATCTGGCCTCTCCTGCCAACATGTTATTGTGCTAATTATAGATACAACACAATGTGTTTTTTAAACAGCCAGTGTGTATGATTAAGAGGGATCTATTGGCAGAACTGGAAAACAATATTAATCTTTATTGTTATTGTTATTGTTATTATTATTATTATTATTATATAGGTGTATAATCACCTGAAACTAAGAATCTTTGTTGTTTTGTTGAGCCCTTTTTCTCTTTAGAAGGAGAGAAGGTCCTCTTCTATAAAGTCCTCCATGTTTCTACAGTAGCCCAAAAGGGACAACCCAAACCCTGGCTCAAGATGGAGTCAGCCACCGCAGTCCTCTGGAAAACTTTCAGTGGGTTGCAATTAGCAAACTCACCATCAGATGACGCCAAATCCTACTGAATAGACCTTTCAAGTTTTAAAAGATTGCAAAAACTATTTTTATATAGTTATCGCTCCTGCCAATAGTTAAATGAAATCCGCCCTCAGCTGGTAGCTAAACCTCATACTTTGGTTGAAGGTGTCCGGTCTGTTTCCACTCAGATCCCAGCATCACTGATGATAATGGTTGGGTGGAGTCAGACATATCTCTGTTACGCCTGCAACCCAACAGGGATGTCACGGGGTCAAGCATTGATATTTTGTCAGCAGAATTAATGCTTGTATGGAAGACAAATCATTTATGATAATACAACAAAAAACACATGACAAATTAAAAATACAGACTTGGACTCCTCCCTAGATACTGATATTGGCTTTGCGTTACACCCTTACCAACCCATGTGCATTTGACTTTACAGAACCCACAAGACCCTAAATACTGCACCCATGTGGGTAGCATCAGTTGACCATGACCTGTCCAAACCTTGAATACACCACGGCTTTACAGTGTATCCCCGTTATTCAGACACATGAAGGAACACCGGTATTGTTGGAACATTGTCTCCAACTTTTAATAACTGGGGCTTTTTATAAAGCTATGTTCCAGTGGTTCTCCACCGCATGTGAACAAAATCATCCCTTAGATTGAGCAGAATTGAAATACAATGATTGTATTTATTATTAATGGTTCTGATTCTAAGGATTAAGGACTCCTTTTCCATCCGCTGAGGAAGATCGTGTGATTAGCAACGCTCAACAGATGCAGTGTGAAGGAGAGATCAGGGATGCAGCCAGGAGGAGGCTGTGATGCCAGGCAGCTAGAAGCACCTTAACATTAGAAGTAGGATGAGCTCCAAGTTTCACAATTGGTCGGAAGTGAGAGTGTCAAAGTCAGACCTTTTGTTCAACCAACACTTCACTTGTAGATGCTGTATGAGATATGCCAACAAGTTCTCACTCCCTGCCTGTCAAATACAAACGCTCGGTCAGTGCACCTCGGCTTCTGATACCGACGCATTAGCGTCTGTTTGAGAGGCTAACTCCAACGCGAACCCATCCGCCTCGTTATTGGACGGTCAGCGCAACGGACGTTACATAAAGAGCGTGAGAGTCTGCATTGATCAGGTTGGAGATTGTCGGGTCAAACAAACATAGGACTTTCACCCAGTAGACCGCTGTTCATGTCAACGTTGACCTCATCATAATTGAGTTTTGTTTCGTAACTTGCGACCTTGCGTGCAAGATACCTAACAAAGCTACTTATATCAACCCTTACCACAATATTTTCCTAAAACTAACCAAGTAAACCTAAAAACTAAATGAGGGCGAGAGGCTGTGGCGTGTTCAGCCTCACAGCCTGGTCAGATTATACAGGAAGTGGTATGACTTTTGGGTCTTTGGGTAATACTACACAAACACAAAGGTGGACAATCTTAAGGGCGAATTATACTTCTGCAACTACAACTACGGCTGGCCACGCAGTCGTATTGATGGACTCGTTTTGGTTTCCAGTGCGTTTTCTATACGCCAGAACAGTAGGTGGCGCAACGACCGTTTAGAGTCGACCTGCACACCGCCGTTCACCAATATCTCCCTCCAGGAATTCACCACCATCTGCGTGTCCTTATACTCCGTCAGACGGGTTCTATAAATGCTCATATTTGAGGACCTCTTCAGCCAAACGTTCTTCAACGGGATCCATTCTTCGTGTTTCTGCTATGGCTTTTAAAAACAGCGGTATTATGCTATTAAACTGGGAATGCGAGACTCAGAAAGGATGTGGTTAGCGGACCAATCACAGCCTTGTGGGCTTGCGTTGCTTTGACGGATAGTCAGAAATTTGGGGTGACGCACGCAAAATGGCCGATTTGACCACGCAAGGTCGGCCATGCGTGTCTTGCGTGCTTGCGTCTCTGCGTAAAACCCGAGTATAAATCAGCCTTGACACACAAACAGACATAGTTAACATACAACTATCGACTTTTTGTTATAAGACAACACTTGAAATGCACACTGGCGTACACTCACAGGTAACTCTTTCAGGTCTCGTGGCCGTCTGAACACTGCAGGTGTAATATAGAAACAGTGTCTCTCTTCCCTCCGGAGAAGAGGCCGCCATGATCACTTTTGATCTTCATCTTTCCCTCGTCTCCACACCACATCACTTCTTTATTGGACTGAGGAAACTTCATGTAATGCTCAGCTGGTGTCTTCTTCCACCATTGTGAACCCTCTTAACAACAGGGACCATATTTTAAAGGGAAAATTTTGTTACTTGACAAACTTAAGTTCAATCGTTTTGGATTCCTTTTGGTTGGGATTATTTCATTTATTTGATTCTCCAGTCGAGACAGAGGACAGCACGTCACCTCAAATAGGAACCGCCAGCCAGGTATGCACAAAGTGTTCTACAGCGCTTAAAGACA
The DNA here is from genome assembly GCF_023055335.1 of Clinocottus analis. Lineage (NCBI taxonomy): Eukaryota > Metazoa > Chordata > Actinopteri > Perciformes > Cottidae > Clinocottus > Clinocottus analis. Next base: position 11,261,165 of record NW_027175832.1, read on the forward strand.
TGTTTCCAAATCGTCCGATGGCTAGTGAGGTTGCCCCCTTCGTGTTTTAGCAATTCAGCTTTTGATGACCAAAACTACAAGAACGAAGTTGTAAATAACATAATTTTCTTTTAACTCTGTAACATAGAAAGCCATCAAGTGAATTATGAAGTGATGAAAGTGTCAACAACACTATGTTACAGGAAAAGCCATGCCTAATAACATTGGTCACTTATTTTCTCCCTCCATGGTGTGATCTTCAACTCCGTATTTTACAGGGTACATTTACAAGCAATATTTAGTGGAGATAGTTTATGGAAGTGCTCAAAGAGGACCCTATAATTAACGAGATGGAATGAGGCTCAGTCTAAGTGCAGTGCAGTATTATTCTCATGGCGTCTCTGAAGTAGCTTTAGTTTTGTGATTAAAACATTGAATTTAACTTTATTTAAGATCTTTAAATGCATTGTTTTCTCCATTAGATAGATGTTGTTTAGGCAGACCACGGCTGTAAAAGTAACTCCGCAGAAACTCTCCATGCATTTGTAGAATGACGAGAACAGAAATGACAATATGGCTGGATGTGGAATATTCTTGTTTTGTTTATAGTTTTTAGACTTTTGAAGAGGTTTGCTAGGTCAACAAGAGCAGCTGATATGAAACATTTCTATTTGAAAACACTAATATTTTTCTTTAAATTAATCATTACAAGCGTTACAAGCAGTTGGTCGGCTTGTGACATTTCATCAAAATGCTCTTTGGCCTCTCTTTAATATCCTCACACTCAACCCAAAGATACCACAGCTCTATAGGTTTTAAATTACTTTGTTATTTATTCATTTAATGGCCCGTTCAAAGAAGTCTTTCTAAAGTTAAAATATATTTTTACATAAAATTTAACTTTTATGGGTGTTTTTTTTTTGGCTAAGGAATGACCAAGACGTGTTATTTTTATATTGCCATGGCTAGCATAACTAGCTTACCATAGCTTAATTTTAGAGCTTTGCTTTTATTAATATAAATCTAACACAATGTATGTAATGTATATTCTTGATACTGGAACTTTAAAACATCCAAAACGTCATTTCTGTTACTGTCACTCGGGGACACAGGGGCTTTACCCGTTAGTTTATCTTCTTTCTGAGCCCAAATCCACCAGTGAAAACGGTTACGGCGTTTTCTGTGTCTTTATCTTTTTCAAGTCTCAGGAAATAATGATGTCACAGTGATGTCATTATCTCAGTTTGGGCTTGGAGAGTTCAAATTTGGAACAGGAAGTGTTACAACCTGGAGGTGTGGAGTTAGAAATTTGAGGGGGTTTGACAGCAGAAAGGGTACAACAAAGAAGCCCTTCCAAGTTGCATGATGGGAAATGTAAGATCCAGCGTTTTGGAGCTAAACTAAAAGTTTGGATACCTCAGCCTGTGCTGCTTCTATTTTGACTAGTCGTTTTCAATCCGTCTCCTGAGAGTACTCCAACGTAATGCAACGAAAAACCCTAAACTAAAAAAAGAAGCCATTAAAAAGCATATAAATGAATGATTCATGTATCAGAGACAACTCCCAGTGGACACATCAACAACATATTGAATTTAGCCACAGATACTTAGACGCTTCTTGACCAGAGTTCTAAAGTGCCATCAGAAGACATTCCAGATCCATAATTCATACTCCAGAGCTGAAACACGTGGTTTCAACCGTGACAAAGAAAATCAAGATGATGTTTTTTGGGCCATTTTGTGTTAATCTGTGATAATGCCATTTATACTATTACTTATGCCAACATTTATTGTGACAACCTCTTATATAACTGCCATTCATCTCTCCAGAGCAACACTGGAAATTAGAAGTAGAATTTACAGAATTCTATTCTACGCTGATGATGACATGATGTTGATGAAAGTATTCAGTATTTATTTTCTTCTTTTGTAAAGATCAGTTGTGTGCGTGTGTGTGAGTGTGTGTGGGGGGGGAGGGGTGTAATTTTGTACAGGATCTTATTACCTCTGTGTTTAAATGATGATGACCGTGACAATGACAGTGAGCCATATTCAATGTGAAATACCCTTCTTATCAAGAGGAAAGGGCCATAAAATGCTGAAAGAGTTGTTTTTCTTTTTCTTTGAGCATTTACTGATTCATTTCTTTAGTGTTCCAGTAGCAAGCTTACTGTCTGTGTGTTTGGGAGAAACAGTAGAGCAGGAACAACATCACACCAACCGAGGGAAACAGGAAGAGATGCACGTTGGGAATCTTTAGTGTTTATTAGAATCTTCTCAGATAAAAGCCTTGATGACCTTTAAACATGAAGACACATCAGAACGGAGGCGCTGACTCATGTTGGAGATGCAAAAGTCCAACGTGAAGCTGTGTCAAAAGTAAATGTGAAACAAAAAGGATGAAAGCTATGAAAGATCAGGGATGCCGATATTGAAACAGAATTGCAATCACATTTTGTTTTGTTAGAATTAGAACTGCAATTAAAAAATGTAAATGTTATGTTTTGAAAACAGACAATTATTGACCCAAAAAAACGTTCACGCAACTGTAATGAAAATGGAGTGAAATGTAAAATGACTCAGCATTTTTAAACTAGACTTTGATTTGCTTAAATTAAGCTTTCTTTGCATTAAACTACATTTAAAAAAAGAAAGAGAAATGGAGTGAAGGAAAATAACATACAAAAATAACATGAAAAAATAAAATAAAAATAGAAGACACATAAAAATATATGTGGCACCAATTATCTGAAAAGTATTCAATTAGTGATAATCAACATTACGTTTCTCATTCAAAATGTTTTAGGGAATTCCATTTACGAACACATGAACATCACCAGAGACATTTGATTCATTCCTGCATCAGGAGTTCGATATGTCGTGACATTTGACTTTTTAATGCAACTCCATTTATTCAATAAAATAAAAAGGTCTGTGTATGGAAGAAAATCATATTGATATAATCAGCAACCATAACAATTACAAGTGTAACAATTATCTGTCGACAGAATTAAGCATTTCCATTTTAAATGATACATTTATACATGCTATGTATAAACGTATTTTTTATTTTTTAATTGGCAGTCTTGAACTTTCATAGTGGACAACCTTGGATGTAATGCTGCTGCTTTTCCTCAGGAAGAGAAAGGAAATGGGGTCTTTAAAATCAGGGTCTCCCAGACATGTTGGTCTGTTACTCAAACTGTGTGTGTGTTTGTGCGAGAGTCTTTTGTGTTAAAACGTTTGTATGCAGTCCATTTGTATATAAACCATTATGGAAGATGCACTGTGTGCGTGTGCGTGTGTGTGTGTGTGTGTGTGTGTGTGTGTGGTCTCTTTAAAGTGCTTCCTGAGTCCCTTGTTTTCTATGTCGGGCCTTTCCTCAGTACGGTCTAGTAGCCTCATCGAGTCCTTCTGTACATTAACTCTCCGCTCGTGTTTGTACAGAAAACGTTTGAGGGTGTTTCATGATGCATGCAGACACAATATAAGTACTTATAAATCTATATCTAAGTTGAGAACATGTATTTGATTTATCTATTTATTGATTTTTTTTTAACTAAGACATTCTGTTGAAGTGGTCTGTCATGCTCTTCTGATCTTATGTTGTATTGTAAAGAGATAATTATACGTCCATAACTATTGATGAACCCATAATAAAATTAAATATCAACTCTTCTTCCATGACTGATCTCTATTCTCAAAGTCAAAGAAATACATAAGAAAGAAAAGGATCATAAATCAAATATAATAAGACAAAAAGAAAATTGCACACAACTTCTGCATCATGTTTTTGTTCAATAAAATGGATGGACATTTTTTCAGATTTAAAAGCAAAAGTGGCAAATAAACATGTATTCAATTTCATCTCCTGCTACCCCAGGTAAAAATAAGTTTTTTGACATCATCATATTTTATAATGTCACAGGCAGATTGTCATGGGATCAAATGTTGCAATAAATAATAATAGTTTTTCCTCTCATAATTGCCAGAATGTTTCCTTTCATAATTAATGTCTCTCATATTTATCTTAGGCTGACAAAGGTTAAGAAGCGTGTGCTCATTGGTAAATAATAATAACAATCTTAAAATTGATAGTGCTGTTAATTTTGGAATTTAATCAACTTCCTGCATCTTGTTCCTGTGACTTCTATGACACTCTCCTGTAAACATTTCTGAATAAAACAAATTAAGTGATTTTGTCCACAGAAAAAATGCTAAAGGACTTTTATTTTGTAAGAAAAGAGGATGTTCTGAGTTTTACAAAAAAAGAGAGACACATTACTTTAGTTTCATCTGGTTGTGCTGATGCAGACGTCTGACTAACGAGCAGTGACGTCGCTGCATGACGTCAGTGAAGAGATTCTGAATCTACATGCGTTCTCCTCTGTGACCATATGGTGGCAGTAGTGCACCGAGGATGATATGACCCACGTCCGCTGCAGGGTTTCACGCGGAATATACGGATTGTTCTGCAGAGGGATCTGCGCATGCGCCAAAAGAAGAAGAAGACACGTCTAACGGTATGGTCTCTCACCTGATGCCTGGAAGTTAGAAACAATTAGATAACAACAACAGTTATTATCTATTATATATATATATATATATATATATATATATATATATATATATATATATATATATATATATATATATATATATATATATATATATATATATATAATACATACTGCTTAAAAAAATAAAGACACACTTTGAAAACACATCAGATCTCAATGTGGAAAAAATGTGTTGGCTATCTACTGATATGACTAGTTTAATGTCTTAGGAATGAAAGGATGCCAAAGTTTTTGATGGAAATGCAAGTTTCAGGCAGAGGGCTTGATTTCATAGACACCCGAAAATCAAAGTAAAAAAAAATTAAGTGGCAGCCTCGTCCATTTTGCTGAAATTCAATTTCATGCATGGACGCATGCTTGACAACATCGCGGCATGCTCCTATAGGACAACGAATGGTGTCTTGTGGGACGTCCCTCAAGATCTGTCTAAGGACATCTGGTCAGATGATCGTGAGGGCCATTCAAGTGCATCAATTCCTTCATCCTTCAGGTATTCCCTGCATACTCTCTACTCTCAGAATGACCTCCATCAGGCCACTGGTGTGAATGTCTCTGCCCAAACAATCAAAAACAGACTTTATGAGCGTGGTCTGAGGGCGCGATGTCCTGAAGTGGGCTCTGTGCTGACTGCCCAGCATCGTTGAGCTTGATTGGCATTTGCTATAGAACACCAGAATGTCATGTTCACCACTGGTGGCCTGTGCTTTCACAGATGAGAGGAGGTTTACCCTGAGCACCTGTGATAGACGTGAAAGGGTCTGGAGAAGCCAAGGAGAACGCTACGCTGCCTGCAACATCGATCAGCATGACCGGTTTGATGGTGGGTCAATGATGGTCTGAGGAGGCATATTCATGGAGGGACTCGGAGACCTCGACAGGCTAGAGAACAGCAGTCTGACTGCCATTAGGTACCGGGGTGGAATCCTTGAACCCATAGTCAGACCTTACGCTAGTGCAGTAGGTCCTGGGTTCCTCCTGAGACACAACAATGCCCGGCCTCATGTGGCAAGAGTATGCAGGCAGGACCTGGAGTTGCAGAAATTGAATTTTGGCAAAGTGGACGAGGCTGCCACTTCATTTTTTTACTTTGATTTTCGGGGTGTCTATGAAATCAAGACCTCTGGCTGAAATTTGCATTGCCATCAAAAGATGTGGCATCCTTTCATTCCTATGGCATTAAACTATCCATATCAGTATAGATATCCAACATATCTTTCACACATTGAGATCTGATGTGTTTTCAAAGTGTTTCTTTAACTTTTTTGAGCAGTGTGTGTGTGTGTATGTATATATATACATATATATATATATATATATATATATATATATATATATATTTGTATGTATATATATATATATATATTTGTATGTATATATTTATATATATATGTATATGTATATATGTATATATATATATATGTATATATATATATATATATATATATATATATATATATATATATATATATATATATATATATATATATATATATATATATATATATTTTATCTGCAAGACCTTTTCTAAAGCTCCTGATTTGCTCATAATTAGTGTAGACACACCTGTGCTTCTTGGATGGAAGCCTTCCATGTTTGTTTGACATGCAGGTGGCAATGCCCAGTGGAAAAAATAAACGTTGCTCTGTCAAATGGGCTGCAATGTAATCCTTTGGCGCAAATCTGCTCACTCAATCTACGTTGTTTTTGCAACAGAAATCAGCTAAATATTCAACCATTGAAGATCTTTTAGATAACACTTAGCTACACTTTCTGTACTCAAACTTAACAAACTCCAAGATCACCACCACTCCTCTCTCCAAGTCTCCCTCCACTGAAACAAGTAACATCTTGCAAGATTTCCGAACGGAATTACCTGCTTTCCTTCTCCTGACGACTGTGGCTTAGCGGGTAGCATGCCCGTCTTTCAATCTGTGGTTTTGATATGTATATATGTATATATATATATATATATAGAAAGGTATATGTATATAAAGGAGCCTCAATGATTCCTTTTTCGTCTTCTTTAGCAAAGGATGCACTGGACCATCCTTTACCAAAGAACAAGATATTATGCTGTCCCACAATTCCATTTAGATGTCCACTAAAACCAACAATATGCGTGTTGCACAGATTCAACAATGATTTCATCAGTCCACTCAAAGGATTCATGTGAGTAGACAGTGACAACCATTTTGATTCATTTTAAGATCTACTTATTTTGAACATGTATACTGTCAATCAACAAATTCTAATAAACAACATAAATTACCAACAAAAATACATTTCTGAAGGAAAAAATACAATATCACTGTGATGTCACCTGTTGGTTTGTGGACTTCTATTGGGCGGTGAGGTCATCATCAGTTTCACAGCTTCATAATGTGTCTCATCATATGCTGTGAAACCTGGTCTGCAGCCGGACCTCTGGACCTGAGGAGGAGTTCTCCGGTTCTGCAGAGTGAAGCTCACACAGAAGAACCTTAGAACGTCATTCTGTCCTCTAAGCAGCGGTCTGGACTTCAGGCTGTTGAAGAAGACTTGAAACTAGAGATTGAGACGTAAACTCATGTTTACAATGTTTACTGAGGGAATAAATCAAGAGAGAAGTAGAGACATTTCTATACACTTCTATACAACCAGAGGAGTCGCCCCCTGGTGGACATTCGAGTGAATGACGGTTTAAGACACTTCAGATTGGTTCCTTTTTCAGAACCGGAGGTTTTTAGTGAGTTTTCCAGCTGTAAGTTCCTTTTGATTCCCATTAGTTTTGTGTGAATAATCTTCAGTTTAAATGGTAATGGACGTGTGTACACTCAAAGTGTTTAAACTCTACATGACATCCTGTGGTTTTTGGAAACCTCATTTCTGGACAGTTTATCCGTGTGTGACCCCTGCCTTCTCATCTCAGAGCTTTTATTCGTGACCTCTTAACGTGTACACTTTAATAACATGGAAACAAGGCCCAGGATGAAAACATACTCTTCATTGCAAATGTAATAAAATTCATTTGATATTTAAGATAAATATACAATTATTGAAATCTGTATTTATCTTTCTATGAGCAACCCTTTTTATGAGCAACACTTTTTGTGTCTTTATAAGCAACACGTTGCAGATAAAGAAAGATATTTGTTTATTGAAAAGTTATTATTATTTCCAATCTTTAAAATCTCCTTTAAATATACACATCATGGTTTATAGTAAGATGTGCATTGTTTATGTTTCCAACAGGGTATTAAGTATTAAGATTAATTAAAATGTTTTGACTTGCAGTCTTTTGTATTTTCAGAATCTTTCTCTGTCTTCTTTTAAATCCAGCTCGAGGATTCTGATCGGCGGTCAGAGGGATCGCAGATAGCTGCTCTTTAACCTGCTAACAGTGATGGAATATAGGAATTCAAATGGAAATAGTTTTTGTTTTATTTATATTTTTCTAAAATACCTTGTTTATTTATTTGTATTTTATGAAGCATTATCTCTTAACCAATAAATAAACCCTTCAACACAGAACCAGTAACTCATGCAAGAACAACGATAAGAACGCGTCCTGAATCCAATGGAGACAAACTTAAGACAACAGTGCTGAACAATGCTGAGAACAATATCTGTCATCAGTCAAATACACCAGCACCCATCAAGAAGCAAAAGATACAGCTCTCCTAGGACCCTGTCTTGTACCTCCAAAGACCTGACCTCACTTAAGGACCACAGACCAAAGTCAATGACCCCTACAACCCATGTCAAGGACTTTTAAATCTCCTTTGTACCCAGTCCAAGATCTATCGTACTCGCTTCGGCAACTGAGAACTTAGGACCTGCAGGTCTACCTTGAGCCATTGTGTGGCTACCTGGAAGTCTGCAGAATCCCTGAAACTGTTTCACCTATAGCCACACTCGCATGGAGGACTTTCTTTTCGGACAAGCAGACAAACAGTTGGGCTGAGTCTTTCCTGCAGGACTCGGAGGTCTCTGTTAATCTCCTCCAATCCTCCGCCAGCAGCCCCTCAGGGCAGAGGGGACTCTCTCCCGGATCTCCTCACATATTAGCCCAGCTCTAAGTCTGGAGCTCCCCAGATTAACGCCCAAACCAATTAGAGGCCGCAGCGAACGAGTCAATTACCCCTTAAGATACAGACTCCAGTGGTGTTTATGCTTGACATCTTAGGGGAAAGGAAATGGGAGGGGTGGTCTCCCCATGAGGGTGTTGTTGCTTTAGAGGTTAAAGAGGCAGAATTTGTAATCCCCCCGTCCTCCAACAGCTACTGTCAAGGTGTCCTTGAGCAAGGCAGCAGAACTCCAGCTGGCCCAGGAGAGCTGTAATGTCTATAAACATCTTCCTTCAGTCTGTTATGTTAATGAGTTCTTTATCTAACATGCAGCCATGAAGGAACTTCCTGTTTAGACACAGAGGTCGTCTCAAGCAGTTTGAGAGAGAGTCTCTGACCAGCAGATGAGATTAGGATTATTTTAATCAATACAAGACTAAACCATTATATATACATATATAATATACATGATTGTCTCCTCTATGTTAGTTTCCTTTATAATCATAATCAATAAGCTTTTTAAAGGTTTTCAGAAGGTTTGGTAGGGTGTATTTTATGTCACTGGTTGCTTGTATTGTTATTATAGGGCATATTTTATCCCCTTTAATTTGACTCCAGATGAAACAGTTGAATTAGAAACAGTGTGTCCCTCCTTCTCGCTCCTCTTGACTTGTTGACTTATTCTCCTTCATGAAGATTGTTTTGTGGATTTCGTCTTCAGCCTCATAAAACCAAGAGTCATTACACGCCAAATGTTGTACGCGTGTAAAGAGGGAAGAATCCACAAGTCTTGCTGTATATAATACGTAGGGAAATGCACCAAGAACTGTGAGGAGTAACTTCTGGTGGGACGTGTTCTGACCTGTGTCTGAGTAAAGAACCAACACTGCGCTGGAGCTCTGCTGAGCCATTAGAGTTGACCTGGAGGTCGTGAGTGAGCAGCACACTCTTGATCCTCCACAGAGCTCCGCCTCCTGCTCTCTGTCCGCGTCCCCCGCCTGCATGTGGCGGGATTCCCAGGCCTTCCCGGTGCTCAGGCAGCGGCTCTCGCACTGACACCCTGTGACCTGCTTTTGTCACCACTTGGACGAACGTGTGTCCGTCTGCGAGCAAGAGCGTGTTTCTGTTTGCTGATCAGTCAAAGTCCAGCAGTCATTGGGACCCCCTTCCCTCGTCCGGCTGCAGAAACACACTTTGGTCAACCAGCTCGAGGCCACCGGTGTTCTGTTGCGTTCACGAGCAGGAAGTAGTGACAGACGTCCTCATAGAGACAACTGAACAATGGTGGACAGCTCGGAGGTCAAGGGGGGTCATTCCATAACATTTTCGAAGTAGAAGAACAAAACTATCACCAGACTCATCAAATCACGTTAAATGATAGAAAAATAAAAGAAAGACTTCCTTCTATAGAACCATCTGGTTCAGGATCTCTGGACGCTGCTTTCGCATCGTGACATTGGCACCTGTTGTAAAGACCGATCTGAAAGCGAATGATTAGCGCAACAGTTAGGTTAAGGCAACTAAAAGGATTGGGTTGGGTTTAGGCAGCACGTTGTGGTCAAAATAACGGTTAATGTTAGCATCACATTGGAAGCATCGTGTTTATATTCACAGCTCTGATCATATATATTCACACTAATACGTAACATTGCTGTCACATGACACAGGATGACATGCAGGAAGTAAAACATGTAATAAGGTCACAGTTCAGGCCGTCACATTGATTAAGAAACAAGATGATGCAGTATGTGAGGAGTTAAACATCTTTTAAATGTGATTTTGTCGGTACAAATAAATAGGTTTTAAGCTTTTGGCCATATATTAAAAATAAAAGTTTAACTCCATTAAACCCAATGGAGATAGATAAAAGATAGATGTCTTATACCACACTAAATAAAGCCATAAAAAAAAAGAAACAAATGTAATACTGTGAAAAAAGTAACAAACAAATGGTATAGTTTAATGTTAATGTTTTTAAGTAAAAGTATCATCATGTAGTAAATACATTTATTTATTAATTAAATAAATACATTTTATCGCATTTCACAAAAATATCATACACTGTAAAAGAAATCCTAAATTTACGGAAAATAACTGTAAAATTACAGATATTATCTGTAAATTAACAACCCAACTGTGCATTTAAGTATTATGCTAATAAAAACAATTTGTTTCTATTTTTTTTCTCGAAAGATTGCAGTATTATACTGTATATACACTATTTATCTGCTTTCTTAAATTACATACAAATTGAAGGTGTTTGATTGTAGAAATTCAGACAAAATCTTTAAAATAACAGTGTTTCACTGCAAAACCATTAATGAAAATATCTGTTAATTTATGTTTTTCGTCCTTTATTTAAACAAAGAGCTTTTACCTTAATTTTAAAGTCATTTGACCCTTTATTAACGTTTTCTTTTTTTTCTCTGTTTGCATTTGGTTCTATTGTTGTTTTATTGTTCCTTTTGGTTTAATCTGAAAAACACGTAACCTTGTTAAGAAAAGTGATAAATTAATTATTATTACTGCATCCTGAGTTCTACACACTGCTTGCTCCATAAGTTAATGTCTCATTAAAACAAGTATTGGTCCTTCTCTTATTGTTGCTGTGTAGCACTTGAACACAATCCTTAGAACATAAATCAAACATGTAATGTAATCATTTCAGAATAACAGTAATAGCTTAAGAGAATAATATGTGGTATAATGAGCTCTATGGAAACCTCTATCCAGGACATTGGCTTTTTAAGGACTTTCAAGGACCTTTTTAAGGACTTTCATGCATTCTGTATATTTCACAGAATGTTTCTGTGAATTCAACTCCACACTTTCTGTTTTTTTTTTAGGTTTTAAGGAATCACTTCACTGTGTCATGCTTATGGAATGTAGGAATATAAAACCTTTTAGTTTAATTTAATTGTGTTATTTACAACTAAACATTTCATCTCACGAGGCTTTAGCCTCCTCAGAGGACCAACAACTTGAATATGAAATGCTAGACTGAATATTAATATATCCATATTACAGAAAAAATGAGCAGATATGAGCAAACACATTGAAATGTAAGATGTACACAGAAGTGTATAATAATGTTAAATGTATTTAGAAACGTGTTTTAATTTATTATGAATAAATTCTCATACTTAAGAATCATCTAAATGCAGCGACCTCCAAGTGACCAGCGAGCAAAGGTCACGCTGCATCGACTGTGTTAAATTACTGCTCAGCAAAGCTCTTTAATTTGTTTTATCACCCAGATGGATAATCCCTGTAGCAGAGATTAGAGGGATTAGCATGAAGCTCTGAGGATTAGCACATCTCATCTTCACTGGACTTAGTACACTTTCTGGGTTCCCTTTTTCCTCGTATGACAGACACTCGGCTTTCTGGGATCAGATGAAGAAGGAAGAGGAGGAAGATTCATCAAACACGCTTTTTGACAGAAATTAGAAGTTAGAGAAACTGTCATAAGGTAACCTATAGAGATGTGGATCAGGAGCAGTGATGCATTAGGAGTCCATAATAATGCATTATGAGTCCATAATAATACATTATTATACATTATATATTGTCAGATAAATTAAGAAGAACAGTGTCTTATACTTCAAGAAGCGTTCAGTGCTTTCTGTCCAGCTCACATTATAACGAACACAATGTTGAGGTTCAAAGAACAAATTCAAATGTAACTGAGCTTTTGAAGGAAATTCCTATTTTGTGTAATTGCAATACATTACTTTTCTCTTTCTTGTAAAGGAAATGATTAAAAATTGATTTGATTGTTTTTTTTATTTTACGATTATTAAAATCTAAATCATATTTTTTTAATGGATTTCAAATAAAGTATTGTCCTGAAAGTTTAAACCTCTTTCATCTTTTATAATAATTCATGAAAATAGAGGAAACAGATTACACAGTATACAGTATACACACACACACATATATATATATATATATATATATATATATATATATATATATATATATATATATATATATATATATATATATATGTGTGTGTGTGTGTGTGTGTGTGTGTGTGTGTGTGTGTGTGTGTGTGTGTATATTTAGCATTCATAACATCTTCCTCTGTGATTA
>NW_027175832.1:11276363-11311363 GCF_023055335.1 Clinocottus analis
GCACTAACGGGACCCGTTCACGCTCCACAGGATTTTTCCGGTGTGTGTTTAATCTAATTTTAATTAACAATTAGAAATAAGTAGACAACATGTGAAACATACGTTAAAATATCAAATACATACATATACATTCATAATAATAATAATAACATCAATAATTGCAATAATTATAATCACAATGATGATGGCGTAATAATAATCAATTAAATCATGATGATAATAATGATGATGGCGTAATACTAATGTTATAATTGTTTTGACAGCACCGCGTCATAAAGAGTTTTGATTCAAGTTATCATATAACTGTAACATTCATGTTTTTATTGTTGTTTAAGAAAGACATAATTAATGTCTGAAACTTGTTGCTTTAGCTACTACCTGATTTAAACTTAAAGCTTCATTTGGGCACATTATTGGAGGTCACGTTGACTCGTTTTAATCCCAAATTGTAATCTAAAATTTCAATCTAATTCGCAACAGAATGAGTTACATCATGTCACTATTCAGAGAGAGTCGATGTCATGGCGGTGTGAACACACAGTCCGACCAGTCTCTTCCCTCCGGGGGAGCAATTCATCTCAACCTGTCGGAGAAAACATGTTGCAGCGGAGTAACAGACGGGGACTCTAAAAGGAGCGACGCGTTGCAGCGGAGTGAGATGTTACTCCACCCGGGACAGCGGGGAGAAGGGGGCGTGGCGTGGCTGGGAGATTATCTCGAGGAGCGCCTCGCGGACAGAGTCCTGATTGGTTGGCACTCCTGGCCAGCGGCACGCGACTATAGATGTCGCTATAAAGAATCCTCGCGTGCCGGTCCTTCAACTAAAACTAACTGTTGACCGCGAGCAGCGAACGCAGAGGCGGTGAAGACGAACACAGCGCGTCATTGTTTACAGAGAGAGGACAAAGATGGACAGCGTGCTGGACCCGTTCTCCGGACTCGACTCTTTCTCCTCCCCTCCTTATTTCGACGACGACGACTTCTTCAACGACCAGTCCTCCAGGGACAGACACTTGGACGCAGACGACTTCCTGGATGACGACGTGGACTTCCTCGCCAGCCACCTCCAAGACTACTACGGCAAAGACGCGGGCGGCAGAGCGGCGCCGCACGATGCGGACTACGACATCGGCGACCTGTCCTTCTCCTCCTCGTCCTCCACCTTCTCGTACGGCTGCGCCGACAGCAACCCGGACCTGTCCCCGCGGATGGGCCACCACCACCACGGCGGCCCGCTGCTAAAGCGGCGGCGGAGGATGAGGTCCGACACGGAGATGCAGCACCTGCGACAGGCGGCCAACGTGCGGGAGCGGCGCCGGATGCAGTCCATCAACGATGCGTTCGAGGGGCTGCGGACACACATCCCGACCCTGCCCTACGAGAAGAGGCTGTCCAAGGTGGACACGCTGCGGCTCGCCATCGGCTACATCAACTTCCTCGCTGAGCTCGTGCAGTCCGATCTGCCCATCAGGAGCTCCAGCAGCGAGACGCACGCGCAGCCCAAGAAGGTCATCATTTGCCACAGAGGAACAAGTAAGTTCACTTCCAGAGCGCACTTCTCAATTCGGCGGGTGAAAAATGCAACAACAAAAAAGGAGCTCAGCACTAATTCTCTATTGTTTTCTCTCTCCAGGGTCTCCCTCCCCCAGCGACCCGGACTACGGGCTGCCTCCCCTGGCCGGACACTCTCTGTCCTGGTCGGATGAAAAGCAACTTCGGGAGCAGAACATAATCCGTACCGCCAAGGTCTGGACCCCGGAGGACCCCCGAAAGCTGCACAACAAACCGGGCCTCACAGACATCGAAAACGAGCCTCCCTTTGGCTTGGTGATCTGAACCAGCGCAGACGCGCATAGTACATGTGAAGACGTGTTATTGTTGCACTTAAAGGGTGCTTGAGAAATATGAGCACCGTGTGAGCTTCTACTGTACACATATTGTATTCAATGTTGTAAATAGTTTTATCATGTTGATAATTTAATGATTTTGTAATTCAGGCAACTGGCAATCATGTATTTATTATTATTGTTTTTTTTACACAAGTGATAATATATGTTTTAATTTAATCGCAATGAATGAGAGAAACATATTTTTTATACTGTTGTACGATGATTTATATTTATATTGAATCTGCAAATAAAAGCACTTACAATGAAAATAAATACACGAGTATTTAATTATTATATGATTAGTGTCCTTAACTGGTGTTCAGCATCAACATTCAAGAGTCTAACCACACATTCTGAGCTTGAAGATTAATTATTTATTTTCGCTATAATGAGATATGAAAGCACATTTACTGATGAAGTCCACGTAACTTGACATTTGTTTTTGTAAAATACCAACCGATGATATTAATGGAGATCAAGTGTTCCGTTCAGAAAACTTAACATTAACATTTCTACTATGTTTTGTGACCAACTGTTTATTATAAGCCCGTTTTGTCCGTTATGAATTTAAAAGTTGTACCTTCAAATAATAATAATAATACAAATAATAAACTACAGATAGAAACGTGCATATGTGTGTATATATATATATATATATATATATATATATATATATATATATATATATATATATATGTGTGTGTATATACATATATATAATCTTTTATGTGTATATATATATATATATATACATATATATATATATACATATATATATATATATATATGTATATATATATATATATATATATATATATATATATATATATGTATATATATATATATATATATATATATATATATATATATATATATATATATATATATATATATATACACATAAAAGATCATAATTCATGTGCATAAAAATCATGCACACTGCATATAGACTGCTGGTAGACTGGGTGGAGCCTCTAATGCCAAATCACGCGCACATCATTATTATCACGTCGAACACCTGCAAACATCGGATGGAGCGAGAGTTATGAAATAATAACTCCTTAAATATTGTGACATCCATATGTAAATTAGATGCTAATAAGGCGACATATACCCGGCGACAGCTGAAGGTGTTTAAAGCGCACGCGGGTGTGCACGCGGTGGTGGGAGGCTGAATGCCGCTCTGTGCTGCCAGGTGCTGCCGGGGCGGCTTTTCCCGCGGCCATCCAACATGTGTCCCCGGACCGCGGCCTCCTGTGAGGCCGCCCAAACGCCACCAGCGGGCCCCGCTGGTCCCACAAACCCATCACACCCATCACATCCCATAAGAGCTTCGACACAGGACACGCGGCGCTGCTGCTGCAGGACTCTGAAAGTTTGGATCGGATGGATTCTTTATTTTTATTTTTAGAAAATCTTCCGGCACAACAGGTATTTCTGTTCTTCATTACATATTCTTGTGCATTTAACAGGCACTTTTTTCTTTGCCACACTATTCTATTTTCCACCATAGGTCCGGGTATTCTCTCTCTCTCTCTCTCTCTCTCTCTCTCTCTCTCTCTCTCTCTCTCTCTCTCTCTCTCTCTCTCTCTCTCTCTCTCTCTCTCTCTCTCTCTTTCTCTCTCTCTCTTTCTCTGGTCCTCATGCGCGACAGGAGCATGTAATCCTATTACTGCCATGGGAAAGTCAAATGCTCGCGAGTCAAAGCGGCACCTCCATCTCTCCGTGGCAGCTTTAAACACTGCTATCTTTGTAGCTGCTGCACCTTCGCGTCTTTGTTTTGGCCGAGCAGCTTTTTGTTTCAGTGCGCGCAGCTCGAGCGCCTCTCGGCGTCTTTGGAGCGGCCGCAGCCAGGCGGAATGGACCGGCTGAAATACTCCCGGCTATCTTGTCACTCCGCTCTGCGGCTTGGCAGGGCTTTAAAAGGACTCGAGCGTTTTAACTGTCTGAGTTAAAGTGTCAGGTTTTATTTCCCTTGGCCCTCAGCAGCCGGCCGGAATATTAGAGGGCCTCTGATTTACCACATTAGACAGACTGGCAGTATATTGCGAGCTATTATTATAAATATTATTAATATTACTATTTTATTCAGCATTATGAGATTGAAAATGTATTAAAGTATCAATATTGAGAGGAGGTTGAAAACAAAATTGCATAATAGTCTGATTTCTGAATTTTAATTTAGAGCGTGTTTGACATCCGGACTCTCACAAATCCGATTAAAGATTGAGAATAATAAAAACTCCCACTTTCTGACTGAGATGGAAAGTTAGTTAACTTTATATCTGTTAAAATATAGAATTTCAGGCTCTTAGTGCGCGGAAGGAGGATGTAAATGACTCGGTGAATCAGCATGTTCCTGCTATAACACTTCAGATCCACTGCATGTTGATCGCTGCTGTCAGTTCATAAGAACGTGATGCATTCCTAGATTAAAATACTCATATTGGATATTAAGAAGAATGATACCATCGGTATCATAACACAATAATAAAAATATATATATTGTTATATTATAATACATTTTGTTGATTTAATACTTGTCCTCACTCACTGAGTATTGAATACTGGACCGTACGCCGCCTCATGAAATATGATGATACCTTTACTAAAAAGGTAACAGCTATCCATCCATCCATCCCGCTTATCCTCATTGGGGTCGCGGGGCGCTGGAGCCGATCCCAGCTGTCAAGGGGCGAAGGCAGGGTACACCCTGGACAGGTCGCCAGTTCATCACAGCTCGGTTAATCATTATTCATGATAATTTGTCGTCAGTTATTGTGTATTTTTAGCTATTATTATGTAATTGAAAGTCAGAACCCCAGCCACTAAATCACAACCGTCCCTCCAGCTCCCCATGGGACACTCCGGTCTTTAATGGAGAAAACCAAACGAGTCTTTTCACTTCCAGTACCGCAGAGACACTTGTTGCTTCCCGCCGCGGTGTCCCCCCCGTTCCAGTCCCCCTGTAGCTGCAGGAGCTGCAGGAAGCAGAGATGGGCACTTTTACGCACCGGCAGGCTGATTTAGCGCGTGTTGGCTTGTGCTGAAAGAAAAGGGCTGCAAAGTGAATTCAGTCCAACGGGTCTAGAATATCTTTGGTGGCTAAAGGCGCCTGTGGAGATGTGAAGCTTTGGCTAAACAGCTTTGACTGATACATGAATGAGCAGAGAGGTCGTGTCGCCTCTAAAGCTACCAAATCCGCTTTGCAGCCCGATGTGAGCGCGCTGGAGAGAAGGCCTAAATTGGCTTGATTTTCAGATTATCTCGCATCGAAAATACAACTCCCTGGAGCCACGATTAACCAATAACCCCGTGGAAGCCATTACTAGCCACAATTAATACCCTTGATTCTGTGTCTCCTCCTCGTCCGGACCAACATGGCTCCGTGGGCCAGCTGTGAGGCCGCAGACCTGCAGCTCCGTGGCTGTGGTTCTCTGGCCGGCGGCCTGTGAGCCACTGGCCCCAACAAGTCTGCTGTAGAGCGGGCAGCGGGAGGACGTGAGGCGGGGAGGGGAGGAGAAGCAGAGCCGTGATCGCGCACCCTCACCCACGCGCCCTTTTCCTCCCTCTCAGACGCGACCTTCCGATCTAAATTACATCTTTATGAGCGCTTCCCCTGTCCCGCCTGAACAGATCGGTCTGCTCCGCGTTCTCCCGGGGATGCACCTGGTCGCCCAAACTTTGTCTCTGTCTCTTTTCATAGTCCTTGTGCCTGAGTCCTGGACAGCAGCTGCCTAAAAGCAAGCAAAGAGAGAGGCCCTTGCAGTGTCTTCGAGACGGGTTGGCACCGTTTTCCGCGTCTTTAATGTTCCATCAGCCTTTGTCCGGGACACAATATGGCAACTATAAAGCATGTGACGTTTTGCAATAATAAAACACATTTTCAATGACGTGACACCGGGCTGAAAGCGCCGCGCGGGCAAGCCAGGCTGAAACCTGTCCCTGCGTTTGTTTTGTGCGCCCCCAGCCAATTAACAGCGAGGTCTTTTTGCAGCGCCTTGATAAGCCAATTAAATTTATGTCTCCTAATTCTTTTTCTTTTTTCAAGGGGAGAAAGGAGGTGGCTTTGGTGTGTCCTGCTCCTCGGAACGGGGAGTTTTCTTGCCATCACCTGGCGCTTTCTCCACAGAGAGCAAACTGTCCCGGGTGCCCCCGCAGCCATACGCTCCCACCATCCTCCTCCATTGTTTCCCGCCTTGATCACTCATTACCGGGATTAAAAAATCCTTTATGGGCCATGTTTTGTGTCATATTTTTATCCGCAAGATTAAGCAGATGCTTCGATTGTAACATCCAAACTGTAGAGCTACTCAAGGCTGAAAGAGAGACAGCCACTCGGTGTTGGAGCGGGGGAGAGAGAGGGAGGAAAAAAAGCTTTGGGCACATCTTCAGAGGAATAAAACATTTAGGAGCCATAAACAGACTTCAACCTGCTCTATTTCAGCCTTTGTGTTGTTTGTGAATAATTAATGTTAATAGGGACAGGTTTGTATACTTTGAATGCGGGACCACAGGTGCGGAGTGACAGGATGAATAACCGGCCCTGATTTTTGCCAAAGCTCGAGGGCTCTTGTCCAGGGTCTCCAAGCTGATGGAAAATATTGTCATGTCTTTGATTCGCAGCATTACTTTCACGGAGGACAAAGCCGGGTGATGAAAAGCTTATGTTGGAGTGAAACGGGCGATGACGGTGGCCGCTTCAGACTGCTGAAAGAAAGAGAAAGGGGGCGAGTCAATGGCAGCGCGCGCTCCTGGTTTTGTGCGCAAGTGCTCCATCTAACTCAAATAAAGGAGCCTTTCCAACTTTTAAAGGACCACTTTTTGCCTTTAGTAAAGGCTGGACGGCTGTAGCCATTAAGCATATGGTAAGGCGCTGGTCTTTTGTTCCCGAGAAGCCCTTGAGATACTAACTTGTGTTCTTTCCGGGATATTTAACTTCTAAAAGGCTCCAACTTTATGCGCCGGCAACAAGTGGCTCCGGGGCGCGCGAGCAGCTTTGCCCATTGAGACCAGCAGATTGTCTAAGACAGAAGAGACAGCGGGTTACTGATCAGAAGAGAGGAGGGTGGGGGGTATTTATTTATAGTAGTCGCGTCAATTTTAGATAAATTGCTTTATGTTCTTCAACTTGGTGAAATGTGCGTTTTCTTGGATAAGTTCCAAAAGATCACTCTTTTTTGCGCATGGGACAGACTGCAGTGAGTGCGCAGGGAGAAAATTATAATGAATTAAAAGTGATGAAATAAGATCAGTCAATAAGAAATTGTATTAATTCATCCCACCCCACTCCCTCCCTCCCCCCTCATTCAAAATGGTTTGGCCCCAGAACAATGCGTCACTTGGGACTAGTGTGCAAGTCATTCCAGTGAGGATGGATGCTTCTTAATATGTCAAACTCAGATTTGACCCTAAGAACTTCCTATAAACATACGTTCTGACTATAAAC
Source organism: Clinocottus analis (assembly GCF_023055335.1). Taxonomy (NCBI): domain Eukaryota; kingdom Metazoa; phylum Chordata; class Actinopteri; order Perciformes; family Cottidae; genus Clinocottus; species Clinocottus analis. The sequence continues at coordinate 11,283,702 of NW_027175832.1, forward strand.
TCTAATTTCGGGTGCCGTGCGAATGCACAGCGCTTTTACGCATGAATATGCGTAAAAGCCGACGCGTCATCCAGCTCCGCATCGTTGCGTAACGGCACATCCACTGCGCGCCGCAGAGAACTGCACGTCCACTCTGCTGCACCTCACTCATCTGCAACTCACTCCTCTCCACTTCACTCCTCTGCATGTGACGAGCCGTCAGCAGAGAGGAGCAGTCTTTTGTTCCACGCACAACTTTTGAGAAGAGACCCTTTACATTAAAACGCGACGGTGATGGAAAGCACATAGTGACGTATTTACAATATAAAATGCAGCATATTAATGCTTTAAAAGAAAGTGAAAACTTATTTGAAAATAAACTGCTTCATTTTCAGCACACTCGCGCTTCCATGAGACAAGTTGAAACATATTGTAATACATCATACTGATGGTGCTAAAAGATGGATTTATAGAAGTAAATGGAAAACGATGCAATTTATGTGTCCCTGCTGGGAGAATAAAATAGAAGAATCCTTGGAAAGAAAAGGTTTCATGAGTCCTGTGTGTGCTTGTGTGCTTGTGTGTCCGGGTGTTCTCGCTTCAGTCTCTCTCTCTCTCTCTCTCTCTCTCTCTCTCTCTCTCTCTCTCTCTCTCTCTCTCTCTCTCTCTCTCTCTCTCTCTCTCTCTCTCTGTGTGTGTGTGTGTGTGTGTGTGTGTGTGTGTGTGTCCGGGTGTTCTCGCTTCAGTCTCTCTCTCTCTCTCTCTCTCTCTCTCTCTCTCTCTCTCTCTCTCTCTCTCTCTCTCTCTCTCTCTCTCTCTCTCTCTCTCTCTCTCTCTCTCTCTCTCTCTCTCTCTCTCTCTCTCTCTCTCTCTCTCTCTCTCTCTCTCTCTCTCTCTCTCTCTCTCTCTCTCTCTCTCTCTCTCTCTCTCTGTGTGTGTGTGTGTGTGTGTGTGTGTGTGTGTGTGTGAGCCAGCTGGCCGCCTCTGGCCCCTGAACCCCCCTGGTGGACGGAACACGGCGGGCTGACCTCCGCGCCAGAGAACGGGAGATGCGCCTTTGAATGAATTAGCCGTAAAGACGTCTCGCTATGATCATTGTTGTGGCTGAAAGCGGAGGGATATGAGAGGCATTGTGCACAGCTTTTGCGTGCCCGTCATGAAATATTACAGTCTATTCACGAGGAAGCACTATTGAAAAGATATGGAAATGAAGCAGACCGGGGCTGATTCCAGCGATCTCAAAGCATGAGACAAAAAAAATAAGCAATAAATACATAACTATAATAAAAAAGTATTGTATGTTACAGGGCAGCAAAAAGGATCTCGGGCTTCATAGTGATTCATGTCCTACTGAATGTTTTCTACCCGCACGCCCTGACAAATGATTCATTACAACTCGATAAAAAAGACAAAAAAAAACCTGAATAACTCCACAAAAAAGTGATAAATTACAAATATGCTAATTTCAGTCACGGCCGTTTGTACGTGTGCGTCTCCATCCATCTCCACATTCTGCTGCTGATCCCCGCCGCGCGCTGAGGACACTCAGCCCGTTTAGACCGAGGGCTTTTGTTCGAGTCCCACACTGAGATCAGCCTCAGGGAGAAGCAAGGGGCTTTATTTGTTTATATTTTTCATACCCCCCACACACACTTACGCACACACACACCGCCCGTCCTTTCCTCTGGCAGTTGCCAGGAGTCAGAGGTGTAAAAGCATGCATCATTTTTCACCAGCTCTCCGTTTTTGATATCACAAAGCGGCGGCTTTGGAACAGCCTCTTCGCTTGTTCGCTGGCTTGAACTTCACGGACGTCCGGCGGCTCTCTTTTCCTCCCTGAACGCGGCGCAGCGGGGAGGGCTTTGCAAGACAAATGCAGCTGTGTGTGCGCGAGGGAGTCAAGTGGCACAAAAAGGCCGTTTCAGTCAGCGTTGGGATGGAGAAAGTCAGCTTTATGCCGACGTCAAATCAATCAAAAACAAAAGCCCGCATGATGCAGAACGCAGTGCTGATGGTGTTGAAGTGCAGCTCATGTTTGCATCGGGAGACTTAATGCGGATTAACTGTTGTAGTCCAGAGGGTTGAAACAGGACCAGCAGTTAGTCTGAGACTCTTTAGGTCCGTTTGCATTCAGAATAAACCAGATTTAGCCACTTTCTCTTAAAAAAAAAGACAAGTGGTCTTTTTAAGCTGAGGACAGGATATATATATATATATATATATAAAGAAAGAAAGGAAAATGTCAAATATAGTTTAATTTTTTTTAAATTTATTTTAGAGGTAAAATATTCTGCAGGTTTAACAGTTACAAATAATAATATTGCTCCCTTTATTCACTTAATCGTAAAATATGACAGTCAAAGCATGTGAAGTGGCAATACTACAATTTGTCATGAAATAACACGGTAAAGGCATGTAAAGTGGTATGAGTGTAATGAATCATTAAATACCACAGTGAAATAGTAATAGTGTAATATATCATGACAAATCAAAGTGAAAGCATGTGAAGCGGTAACACTGTAATTTATCATTAAATAACACAGTGTAAACATGTGAAGTGGTAATAGTGTAATTTATCATTAAATATGAAAGTGAAAGCGTGTGAAATGGTAATACTGTAATTTATCATTAAATAAATCCTGTGAAGTGGTATTAAGGGCGAATTCTACTCTTGCAACTACAACTGCGGCTGGCCACGCAGTCGGATTGACGGACTCGTTTTGGTTTATAGTTCCCGTGCGTTTTCTATACACCACAACAGTACGTGGCTCAACGAGTCGACCTGCACACCGACGTTCACCAATATCTCCCTCCAGGAATTCACCGCCATCTGCGTGTCCTTATACTCCGTCAGACGGGTTATAGAAATGCTCATATTTGAAGACTTCTTCAGCCAAACGTTCTTCAACGGGATCCATTGTTCGTGTTTCTGCTGTGGCTTTTAAAAACAGTGGTATTAGGATATGAAACCGGAAATGCGAGACTCAGAAAGGATGTGGTTAGCAGGCCAAGTACAGCCTTGCGGGCTTGCGTTGCTTTGACGGATAGTCAGAAATTGTGGGTGACGCACGCAAGATGGCAGATTTGACCACGCAAGGGCGGCCATGCGTGTCTTGCGTGCTTGCGTCTCTGCGTAAAACCCGAGTATAAACCAGCCTTTAGTGTAATTTATCATGACATATCAAAATAAAAACCTGTGAAGTGGTAACACTGTAATGTAATTGTTAAATATCACTTCTGAAGCCTGTGAAGCTATATCCTGTACTTTATTGTTAAAGTCAGAATATAATTGACGGTGTTAATTCCGCATGCACGTGTTGCGCGTTCACGAGGCTCCTCCCCCTGCGGACTCGCCGGTGGCTGGTGGCCATGCCGCTGACACTGGACGGAGGCCGTGATTAACCAGCAGCGGGCTGCGCGGCAGGAAGCCCTGCAACCAGCCAACCGCTATTTATCCACTTTCCAATGAAACCAATTACTTTTTACAGCGAGCCTCGGCGCGACACTATAAGTGTTGTTCCTGCAGACCAATAGAGTATGGCTGTGAAAGGAGAGGCAGACGTGAAGTAGGAAACCCTCCCGAGCCGCTTCAACAGGCTGTAAAATATACCTAGAGTCGGTATCCATGGAGACTCACTGATGGAGAGAGCAGCCAAAGGACGCACAAAGCCTTTTATAAAACTCACTATTTTTATCAGGACTATCTTTTATTACTCATCTTCTGGTTCCAGGGCAGTTTTAGAGTTGAAAACTATGAGAATGACTAAGCACATAAACATAAATATAGTTGTCATACATTTTCATTTGTATATTGTGTTCACAGTTTTTAAGACCACAGCATTAAACTGAGTTAAACTGGGATTTTATTAAAGCATCTCTGAACTGGTAATTCATCTTTTAGGCCATCACATATTACTGAAGAGTTTCTAGTGTTTTATAACTTCCCGACATCCACTGGTTGCCATCCATTTTCTGTTCATTTCCCCCTCAATACAAGTTAGTTACCAGAGGTTCGAATACGGAAGCTTACCGTGCGTCTGTCTTCTCGGAATTTTCATTATCAAAAACTGTTGTTTTTTATCATGAGCACTTCACACACAAGGTTAATATTGAGAAACAATAAAGTATCACTTATTTATTTGGTAAGCTTTTTATACTGATAAACGCAAATGGTCACGTTCAACAAGAAGAGAAGCCAATCTTACACAGTGGCAAGAAAAGAGTTTTTCCCACGAACTTACAAATCTTTGTTTATAAGGATTAATATAACTAACATAATCCAGAATGGGTTTTGTTTGATCTGGGTTGTTATTCCTGTAAATTGAGCATGTTTCATGGGAATGAACAGGAAGCCCCGCCCTCAACACTGCATCCAGTTTTCTTTGTACATCCACGGTCCGAAACGAGAAGGCTTTTACTTCTTTCACTTCATTGGTGTAATTTATTCGTCACGCTCCTGGCATCTAAAGGCCTTGATGTGTAAAGATGGTGGGCCGCCCCTTCAAATCCAGCACAACTCCAACATGAATCTTTGTCTTATATTAGAGGCTATAGGCCAGATAAATGTCTTGAAAAGGCTCCAAGGTATTCATTACAATTCAATATTCTAAAACTGCAACCAAATACTTTCTGGGAATATAATAATAACGGAATTGACCAAAGTCGACTTAATACAAGGGATGATGTTAGCACCCCAAATGAGTCGAAAGAACATGTAATAACTTCACTGTTCATGCAGGTTGGAGTGCTGACAAAAGATGATTCTCACAGTCAGATGATTGCCGTCATGTTGTGCTGAGTGTTGGACTCAGAGACATCTGTCTAATAAATGTCAAGTCAAAGTGTTGCTATTAGGTTACTGGTTGTAAGTAATGTAGTAAGCAGAGAAGGAGTTCAGCTGGATCAGCTAATAAAGCGCTCATATCCCCAATCAGTAGTTCATGTAATTGACAACCACATGAAGAGAGAACAGCTAATTGATTATAGGCTTGTCGTATTGCAGCGCACCGGGGGACTGATGCCGAATGGACTGAGGGAATTCTCTCCTGGACCCTCTGTGTGAGTAAGTGTGTGCACGTGGATTTCTGCTTTAACATGCCGGTGAGTTTTTCTTGGAACTGAGTTGCCTTTCTGGCTCAGTTTTTCAGGGAGACGTAAGTAAACCAAGTTGTCGTTTGTGTGCCTTGACAATTCGTCCCACGTCACAGCAGGAGGCCCTCAGATCTCCAGGAACAAGTTTCACACATGCTGCATCCGGTTAAATGTAGTGAGGGATTGTTTAGTCTCAACGGCTCCTTTTCTAAACTGGCCTACATGTAAAAGAAAAGGTCTGCCTCATGGCCTGTGAGCTGTTACTCACAGAGAAAATTCCTGTGAAGAGCAGCGGCCTTCCTCTGCGTTGTGCACAAGAAAGGCTTCAAAGCTACAGCATTGGCCTCAGTCTGTCGTCACATTGCAGCAGTAGAGAATGTACTATGAGAAGTACCAGTCACCGGGACAGCAGGCTCAGCCCCAACGTCTTCAAGACAGAGGCTTGAGTCCTGACTTTGATACCCAACGCACCAAGGCCCTCCAGCGACTGCATGAGTTGGAGTCCTGCAGCATATTCCAGTGCTAAGCGCAGAGCCATGACGTCACCATGCCGGATGTCTGGTTGAAAATTGTCGATTCCAATTTCAACATTTGGCTCCTTTGCTGTCGTCGACTGACATTATTTTTCCAACAAGGAGGAGGGCACCATGCAGCAAGCAGGCTGGTGTCATAAGACGTTTGTAGCTACGCTGACAAAAAATAATGCACCCCCATTGGTAGATGTAATCCTCGTGATCATGATCCAGACAGAGTGTTGGATGGGTCAAACAAAAAACTTCTTTCACCCAGAAGACCAGTTGACCTTTCCCGTCGAGCGATAAAACGTCAACGTGGATGTATTTGTTACATACAGTGTTGGAACCCAGGGAGTTATTTTAATTAAAGTATTTCAAAATTGTATTCTCAACCTTCAGTTGTTTTGTCTTCTAAAACTAAGTTGTTTCCCTGTGAAGACGGAAATCTATTTTTACTTCTGAAACGAGCATAAATCAACGCATGTTGCTTGACTTTCGTCAGAAAACACATAAAAAATGTTGAGTAACGACCCGTCAGCACCAAACTACAGCGAGACCAGTCCCACAGGCTGCAGGCAGCAACATTACACACTGAATATGCTGCACGTTCTGGGGTCGTCAACTTCGAGAGGTACGAGGCTGCGTGGGCGTAAAACCTGACACTGAGCTGATGAAGGAGGTTTCAAACTGGAAAGCGTTCATCCTCTGGGGAGCAAGAATTTGCAAATTACATTTGGAGGATTTATAAATAAAGTAATGTGAAAGCATAAATGACCTGATGGTTAGTCAGAGTAGCAACTCATTAGAGCTCATCCTCTGATGCTGGCAGTCCAGAATGTTGGAACAGAGACCGGCACAGATAGATCACAAGCTACCGCCAGGCACTGTGGTATCTCCTGTAATCTCCGGTGTACCCAGGGTTCCCACTGTTTTCATTGACTTTCATTGACTTCCTGGCTAATTAACATGTTTTTTTCCACTCCAGTTGAGCAGGAAACACATTACGCAATGAACGTGTAAAATTGTGTTCTTTACTCCATGCAAAATAAATAAATAAACAACTTGCTTCTAAAATACAAAATATGAAATATGTCAAACTTTCCAACTTCTGTTATTCACCAGAAACACTACATAATGTAATAACAAATAAATGAATAGAACAAAATTTATTAGACTGTTTTGCACTGTAGGATAATGAATGATGTGAGTTGGGATTATTACATCTGCATATTCTTAATAAAAGTTGCCAAAATGTCCTTTTTGTGCTTTAAAACATTTCTTTTGCGGCAACAGTTTCTGTTTAAGAGAATATTCCACTCTCTACCATTGCCCCATCAGCGCTACAGAAGTGAATCACCGCATCCTCCACTTCAAAGTTACGTTCCACCATAAATCGTCAATTCATGGTGCTTAAAAAGAGCCATTGGTTTAATCCCATCCCAAGTCATTTTTTGTTACCTATCAAAGTGAATGTCGGGTCCGGCCCATGGGAGGGGCGACATGACATTTCCACGGCAGCTTCTAAACAGGTCAGTCAAGGGAACCATGGAGTCCAAAGCGGTGGGAGGGGGACACTTTCAACCAAAACCGTGTAACTGAATCTAAACCAGTGGTTAAACCCATTCAGCAGTGCAGGAATGGGGAGAGCCCCAACAACACAATACCATTCATAGGCTAACACAGTCCCAGAGGAATGACCAGGGAGGGGTTTTAATCAGGCAGAAAGGCTCTCAGCCAGTCTGCCAGTCAGTCAGTCCGTCAGACTACAGAGGCCCTCGCTCCACATAAAGAGCTTCACATCTCCACACTTACATCTATCTCTCTGTGTTTGTTTTGGAGTTCGTGATGCTCTCTTGCTCTTTCAGAGAGCTTGAGGAGTAAGAAAAATGTAAAGGCGCTTCAGTTGGCGGCGGCTGAGAGATGTGATGAAGTGAAAAGGGGAGTGAGGGGATGGAGAATGGGGAACTGAGAGTCAGTCTGCCCTCGGCCTGACCTGCAGCTTTCAGGGGGCTTGAACACATCAGAAATCCCATTGTGGGAGGTGATTAATTGAGAGTGATAACTTACCATGAACAGAGATTGTTATAGGCTTTAATGTGGTAGGCCTGGCTTTTTAAACGCTGCTTTCACGTAGCTTTGTAGTCCAGCATATGGGCCCAGACGTATTCACTGACAAAAGACGAACGGAAATTTATCACGCTTGTATGTCCTGCTAACAACGTGTTCTCGCTCTCTTTATTTAAACCCCGGATCCTCTTTTAGCCTTACGGCTTTTGAACCGTAAGCACTAATGGGAAAACACGTTCATGCAGTGGCCATAACGTGTTATGGTTAAAGAAAATATAGCTGCAACTAATGATTATTTTCTAAATTGATATTGATTAATATATCACAGACTTGTTCAGTTTCACCAATCTCAAACAACAAGAACTTGAGAACTGCTTCATCATAACGACCTCTTTTAAATTCATTATTATTGAGACACAAAAACAAACTGAAGACATGCAGCAAATATGTAGCATTTTAAACTCGTAAATGACTTTAGCTATTAATGCATTATCAAAATGAATTTGTACATTTGTATAATGTAATCAACATTATTCTGTCATCCCAATCCGAACCATATAAACCCAAGAAGGCCAACACGGTGACTTTTAAAAGGGCAACACACAACTTTTCAAAGTCTCCCTGCAGCGTTCCCAAAAGAATGATTGTTGTTGCCGCTGTCGGCAACCGAATCGGATACAACAGATTATGGAGATCGAAACCTGGTGGCAGACAGAAGAGCAGGGAACGTGAGGCTGCAAGGTAACCAATGAACACACATGGTGTCATTATTCTCCAGGCATTAACATTAACCAGACATTGTCACGTTTACGGAAACATCATTGCTTGTTGCAGTTGGCCATCTTTAGAGTTAGTTAGAGTTAGAACAGTATCAGAGGGAATGCGTCCAGTTGGTGTCTTCCCCTTAATGCTAGCAGTGACGTGGGCTACCTCTTTGTAAATGTCAGCTAGCTTGATAGCTTCCCTGTTTTTGTGTTTTTTCCCCAGCTTTGAATGCTTTTTACCATATATCTACCGTTTGTGAGCGATGGGCTGCTCTGCAGTGGAGCAAGCAGGATGTATGAGACTGAAGTGTCGCTGAAAAGAACGAGACGGAGCCAAGTACGCGTGAAACAAATAATCTGAACTGCTTTGCCCGAGCCACTTCACTCGTATCAGAGTCACTGCAGAGCTGACGTCTCACTGGAACGCCACTGATCTTGACTTTTTGAAACAAGACGGACTGAGCTAAAGAGCAGCAGGGAAAAGCAGAGCATGTGGTGACACACAGTGTTTGCTCTGGACAGCGGTGTCAGGGCCCCGGGGTCCAGTCCGCTGGCCCTTATCTATACCAGCTCAATTACTGATGTGTCAGCAGTGATCTATGAGCTCAGAGGGGCCAGAGGGGAGGTTGGGACCTGGCTGGAGGTGGCCTGAGACCACATGGCCAAGTCATGGTTTGTGTGAGTGTGTGAGTGTGCGTGTGTGTGTGTGTGTGTGTGTGTGAGGATACTCAGAACTGGTGGTGTGGAGGAAGGAGGGGGATAGCAGTCACATTGTATCTTTCATGGTGTGAGCGGCTGATGCCTGGTGACACCGAGCGGTGATAGATGGCTGCTCATAGCTGGGCTATTGATACGTCGCTGTCTGTGGATGCGAGGGAGGACCCGGGAGTCACTGCCAGGAGGTGACTCACAGCATAAACTCACAAATGAAAGACTCAACTTGACAAAGACTAAGCAAAGAAACTCAATTTCTGCTGAATGCACAAAAAGGGTTTTTTATACTGTAGAGTGTGTGTGTATATATATATATATATATATATATATATATATATATATATATATATATATATATATATAGAGAGAGAGAGAGAGAGAGAGAGAGAGAGAGAGAGAGAGAGAGAGAGAGAGAGAGAGAGAGAGAGAGAGTGTAATTTTACAATTCATATCTTCAAAATGAAGATATTTACACACCAAACATTCCAGATTTGTTCCCGCATATTTCTAAATGGTTTTTAGAGAGGTTTGTTCAGCCTCATCCAACATTTTATGAATGAAAAGATGGAGCATCTTTTCTTATTTGTTATGGCTGTTCACAGTATTTTCAGATTCATGATGTGGAGTGAAACAAAGAGATATCCTAAAATTCCCTCTGTAAAAACCTTGTCAATAATGTGAACCTGACTCTATTAAGGTCCTGATATCTCTACTGGAAATGTATGCAAATGTGTTCATATTTCATAAGACAATGTCTCATTTACATTAAGATTTCAGAAAATGTGTTGTAAAAAAACACATATATAATGTCAGTAAAACTGAAGAAGTTCAATGGTGATATATTAGTGAAAGTTATTTTCACCAGTATGTTAAATCTACATTAAACGCATCAGAACAACTCACTGGATTTCATAATAAAAAAATTGTCTTTGATCTAATGTATGCATATTTCACATGAACTACATTAATAATACATAAAAATAAAAGCCACTTGACATGCAGCTGCACATTACTCCAAAAAATGATTAATGCTGGTAAAAAGAAGTCTTCTTTAACAAGATGTTTTGTAGTAGCAGATCCACTCCTGATATGCAAAGTGATGGACTTCATCAGCCCCTGTCCTATGAACCGGTGCATGAGAGAAAAGACAACAGCTTCCCCCCGAACGTCTTCAAATCATCAAATTTTGTCTTTTAATCAACAATGGTATAATCAGGTAATACCAGTATAATTAACAGGCTGGCTTCTGTGCATTTGATAGCTCAGTCTGTGGTGTTAGCTTCCATATTGACAGGGGGCTTAACCCTTCCCCCCCTCCCCAGATTTATCTGAGCTAGTCGTGTAATCTAAGCTCATTAAGCTCACAGACCAATTATCGGCGAGTCAATACGAAGCCTGCAGATTACTGCGGTCAGCTCCGCCGTCCGGGTCGTGAACGTCTCAGCTTCCTCATCAGGAGTTCCAAGAGGAAACACAGCCGTGACCTCTGCTCCCTTCTCACTTCATCACAGCCCGAGGGAGACACCGCGGGTGTCAGTGGTGACAGGCGCTGGAGATAAACAACATATTTGTACACCGGAGCTTTTACAATAGGTCTTGGCTTTTTGTTGAAGAGGTCCAAAGTTCATTTATTGTCGCCCTACAACACGGGGTTGCACAACGCAATGCGTCTTCAGTTCTTTGATGCTGCACAGGGAAAAAAGTACAAATATTATTTAAAAACGAGCGCAGGGTAAGCTTAGTATTCTCACATAGGAGAGAAGCCCTTCTCAATTCTGGTGGTTCAGTATTTTGTAAGATCTTTGGTGTATTTATTCTCACAGGCTTCAAACTCAAGTAGCACGGTTTGAGAACATCCTCACTTTTACTCAGGCTGCAGACTTTTCATTGCAGATAACTTAAATAGTGTGATTTTGGATACCCGACAGTTTGGGCCAGGTTAAGACAAATATAGATGAATTAATAAGGAAATAATAAGGTAGTCCATGTTCTGTGTGCCAAAACTAAACAATGACGTAATATTTTTTTTGGTGACACTTTATCATGTCTATCATATATAAATGGTACATTGAAGTTAATCAGACTTTAGGAAGCAGTTATTTCTATGTTAACTAGCAATGAAGTGATAATTACATTTCATTATCCATACCACTTATCCTATTCATGGTCCGGGGTTCTGGAGCCGATCCCAGCTGACATTGGGTGAAGGAAGGGTTTACCTAGACAGGTATCCAGTTTATCTTGGCATACATATAGAGACAACAATTCACGCTCACATTCACACCTACGGGACATTTAGAGTCCAGATAAATCTGAGCTAATGTCTTTCGGGAGGAACCGGGAGAACCCGGAGGGAACCCACGCTGCCACGGGGAGAACATGCAAACTACACACAGAAGGGCCGCTGGATGTGTATAAAAAGCTCAGCAAAGAAAAGGCTAAACTATCTGGGACTAAATAAGAATATGGATTTATTTGCAGTGTTAGTTTATTACATTCTGGTCCATTGGTTGATTCTATTATTAAACAAACAAGTTTCTCTGCTTCATCTTTCACTAAAAGACTTGTAACAAATCTTGCTAAGGGTGGAAGCAGAAACCATGGTGCACTGTGTGCGTGTGTGTGCGTGTGTGTGTGTGTGTGTGTGTGTGTGTGTGTGTGTGTGTGTGTGTGTGTGTGTGTGTGCGTGCGTGTGCCCTAGAAGACAAATTAAAGTGTAAGTGCGTGAATCAGCACGGACCGGCAGAATGAATATTCATTGGCTGCGTGAAAAGCTGGATGAGACGAGTAGGGCTTAGCGGGACCTGCACCTGGTGAACCTTGATCTCTTCGTATCAAAATGTCCTGGCGGTGAACAACAAGTGGAGGAAACCAATTCACATGTGACGTGCACGGGGTCCATGCATGTGTGGGGGAGCGCGGGAGGAGAGGAGAATGAAGAGGTCAATGAATATGTATGCTGCGTCTCAGTGTGTGTTCACAAAGAGCACCGTATGAGGGAAGTATGATAATGACAAGTCAGTCATGTGTGATTGTATTTGATCATAATACTTCGGCAATGTTTGTACTGGTTTACACGTTTCATATATTGCCTCAACACTGATGCACAGTCGCTCTAGGTATCAGGGACGTGTCACTATGTGATTGTTACATGATCATGTATTGCCTGTCAATAGAATCCTCTATTGAGATATCATGGTATTTAATTACCACAATACCATCAGATTATTTTTCACTAAAGTTCTTCATTAAAAAAGAAAATCCTTAGTCCTTTTTCATCTGTCAAGTATTTTTGAAAGGCCAGAAAACATACTATGTTGTGATATGTCTTGTGGTTTTAAGATTTGAAATGATTTGTATCGCAAAACAAGATGTTGGCCAGATCGTTCAGACCTATTACTTCAGCACTGTCTGATAATCAGGCTGATGGGTTTACATTGGAGTTAGTTTGAAGCCTAGACTGTATAGAATAAGACGTAGTCATGTGACATCACCAGTTAGTTTGTGGACAGCTGTTTTGTAGCCTTATGAATGCCGTGACCTTCTTGGATTACATCCGTCGCCATGTTGTTTTCTTTGATGCAGTATACGGCTTCTGGTAGCGGCAGCAACCTATCATTCATAGTAGCCCCGCCCTAAAGCATCCCCTGTTTATGCTCTAGGAAGTGACCATATTTGGACTACGGAAGAGTGACGTAGAAACGCTGTAGCAGAAGCAACCTTTTAACAGACTTAAAACTAGAGATTAAGACATAAACTGGTGTTTACAATGTTTCCTCAGGGTATAAATCAAGTGAGAAGTAGAGTCATTTATATAGACTTCTATACAACCAGAGGAGACGCCCCCCTGATGGACATTAGAGAGAATGCAGGTTTAAGACACTTTTGTATCTGCTTGGTTGCCTCATATTGTGTGGTGGGAAACATGTTGTGTGGGTAATTTTAGGTCTTTTAATTTAGTGTTCAAACAATGTTTTCTCCAGTCAATCAAAACCCCCCAAAAATAAATATGTTTGGTCATATTTAGTCATCTAATGATTCCTGTGTATTTAACTACAAATCAATACATGACATGTGACTAAGTAAAGACGTCATTCGCAACATGTTAAGTCCACATCCCGATTAAGGAGGCGTTGCTCTGTATGTTTCTTTTAATCCATTGTGTGTTTTTCTGCCATTCTCAGGCTCCACCCACTGAATGGCAGTATTTGTGCATTTAGTGCTTGCTGTGCCATTAGCTCCAGCTCCTACAAAGAGCCTGGGTTTGACCCGACTAGCGCTGTCCCTTTCTCATGGCCTCATGGTCCTCCTGCACTGTGAATGGGCGTGCTGGCCTTTTCTTTGGGACCTTCGGCCAGTATTGTGAATGGTTGATTTAGAGCTTGTGGTCAGAGAGGCAGGTGAAGGTCAGGGCAGAGGAGGTCAACCCCAGAACATCTGATTTACTTCAATATGCCTGCAGTCACAAAGATGAAGCCGTAATGACCATCGGGACTGAAGCAGTCTGCCAGGGCAGCCAGCACACTGTCACACGGACATGATGTAGAGCTTTCAGAGGCAGTCGTACTACTTTGGACAAAAAAAGCCAAGTCATTTAAAGGGTCAGCTCAACCAGATTACATGTGTTTTCTCTTTTCCTCTCATGGTATTTACAATCAAATCATTTCGATTGTATGTTTCTTTCTTTGGAACTTCTTTCGACTGAAGAAATAACATACGAGACAGTATCGTCAAAAAAAATGTCCTGCTATTAATGAAGTTTTAAAATGTAAATATTCCAAATGAACCTGTGTGAATGTGATTGGACATTACTCATCAGATATTTAAACAGCTGGATAATGAGCTATTTTGAGGAGAAGCACACATAAGGCAATCAATGCATGTGTATTCTAATATAACATCAAATGATTATGATTAGGAGAATAGATTATTCAACCTGTGTCCTATAACTTGTTTCTATCACTTTCGGCAGTGATCTTTTTAAAATAAGGATGATTTTTTTGTATCCATTGTCCTTTTTATTATTTTCGACACATGGATTGCATCCTTTTGTGACACGCATCTGCTGCTCTCTATCTCAAAAGCCCAAGCAAACTGTTGACAAAGATCGCAATTGCTTTTCTATTGGATTTGAGTATGGATTGGATTTTCACGTGCTGGCTATGCTATTAGAATGTGTTCAGGTCACTTGCTCTGTCTTAATTCCATTTCCAGCATTGTTGGTCAAATCTGTCACCAAAAGTGATATTTTCTCAATGTGTTAATAAAACTGTACATTAGCATAGCCGTGTTTAAAGCTAAATGCTACAGCCAGGATACTAGCATGCTCACAATCCTGCTGTTTGGCAGCTAATGGCTTGTGTGTTCACACATATCATGGCTAACATTCAGTGGTTGATGAGATATGTTAGTTCAAAGTGTAACAAACCAACAGCTGGAGAAGTCGGTAGCCTTCAGGTCGGTTCTCTGAAGGGGCTTTTTAGTTAGATGTCGTGGTTAACAACAAACGTATACGATTTAAAAGTTTTGATTGACAACATAAAATGGGTCAGAAAATGCTGTGCTTGTGTATTTAGATTTTATTTAGAGGATTCTTTAATATCAGATCACAACGTACAAATTAAGAAAAAACATGGTTTGAATTTTAAATGTTAGGTATCAAATTAAACAAATAATGTCAACATTAGTGCTCCTTTGGCTCCGTTGTGGTGATGTTTATAGTTCCATAGCCGTGGATGTTAGATTTTTACTTCTGCAAATTGTATCCACGTTTGAAAAATCATAAGTGGTATTTCTTTGTGAAGATTATCTTGCTAAACAAATCGTATAAATATCATTATGGATTTTTCTCATTTGTCTTTTTGTCAAGGGAACCAGTGTAATGCCAACTGTGTTGGCCAACAAAAATACATCATCCAGCACTCTATCTGGAAACACTATAAAATAACACCAACAATTTAATGAATTACAGAATTCCATGAAAACCTTTCTGGTCTTAATGTAAGATTTATTTGAGGAAATCTTATCAAATAATAATAAGCAAGAAGAAAACAATATATATATTTTTTCTAATTGAAATGTTTTCCATTTAAAATGTTACAATTGAGTGGACATATATCATTTTGCCACCGTTATGGCCTTCACAAATGATGTGGGAGTGAGTTGTTGTAAATGCATGAATAAACACAAACGGCTAGTTTGTATTGTAGGCGAACTTGTATACACATTTCCAGTCAACAATGAGAATGGTCCCAGTATAGTTTAGAAGGCTGTGGTGTGGGAGGGATTCCCATCACCTTCTTGTCACATTATCAACTGGAGTGAAAGCATGTGTTAAAAAGGCTTTGAGTACCACTGGGGTGTTGACTGTTGAGTGTGTGAGGCTGATTGTGACTCCATTAATGTGTGCATGGAAGTGTGCTCGTGGGTGTGTGTGCGTGTGTGTGTGCGTGTGTGTGCGTGTGTGTGTGCGTGTGTGTGTGTGTGTGTGTGCATGAGTGAATGAATAGAAGCCTGGGCTGTCACATTAGCCATGGTTGGGAGTATTAGTGGGCGTCTTTCTGCCTCTGTGTGTTTTGGTCTGGCTGAGAGAAGGCTGCCAGAGCGAAACCCTCCGTTCTCTTTTTCAGCCTGAGAGGACGGAGAAGAAAGAAGAGGAGACAAAATGGAGGAAGAAAAGGGAGCAGGGACCTCCTGCTCGTCCAGTCCCTGATGTGCTTTGTCTGTTGAGACGAGACAGTAAATGTGTAGGTGTTTGTCACCAACAATAGAGTACAAACAGCATCATCTGCCTGCTTAGTTACAACCCTATGGCTGTGCCACACGCTCTAATCTGATGGCTGATACCGCTCTCTGAGGCCTTCATTGACTGCCACTTGGATAAAAAAAAGATAACTCAGTGCTTTCACTGCAGAAGTTAAAGAGGAGAGTCACACCCAAAACATCACATTAGTCACTGCCAGGAGCCAAACAGGCCGATTAGAACACATAGCATTTCATCTGACAAAACACACACGGTTCTGTAAAAAGCCAGAGCTCTCCAAGCTGTGTATCAATCCAGCTCACATTAAAGAGACCCTGTGAAGTTGTGAGCCACTTGCAGCGATATGAAAAAAAGATATTTTGTTAAGTGTCATTTACAGCAAGGTCCCCCTTGGTCTAAATAACTATTTCAGTTTGGTTCACGCCCTGAAACATCCAGTTAGTGCACCGTGTTTATCAAACAAAACAAATGATTAAATCTACATTTTTGTTTACATTCTAATAAAAATGATTAATTAAAAGAACAAATTAAACATCAGTGAAATATAAGTAAGTAAAGGAACCTACGAATGGGATCTCTATCAAGAGCATTAATAAACTGACCAAGCTAGAATGGTTTTCAATTAACCTTTATTGTGAAAAGGTGTAAATGATATCTGTGGGCCGACATCTCCCTAGTGTAACTTTGTTAGCAAGCATCAGTGGAGATATAGACAGCATCTGTGTCCTCTGTATTGTGACAGCAGTGAGCCTCAGATTTGTACACGTGTGGTCAGATACGAGGTGCTGATCGGTTCAGCCATTGAGAGATTGATTTCATGGACTGTATCAAATATGGAGTTGGTTGGCGTGGCGCCAACCAAAAGTTTCTAAAGTGTTGTTGTGAAGCTTAAAGTGGCCGACTCTGACCGTCGCCGTCTTGGCAGTGAAGGCAAATACCATCTATTGAAACGGTGTCTTCGTGGTGGAGCTGAGCTATGCCGAAACAGCAGAGGACAAAGATAGCAGCTAGAGCACCTTTAATTATGACAACACTTTAAGCCCTCATATAAATAAAGTAGGTGAGGTAAAAAAAAAAAAATAGACTTCACAGTTATCATACACAGGAATATTAGCTACAGCAACAAAAAAAATCCTTTTGTCAGTATCAAACTGATTCAGCAGTGTAAACAGGTTAAAACGCTGAAGCTAGAAGCTGAAGTTACAGATCAGTGTGAGAGGGAACCACCTCATTAACTGACTGAAGACAAGTTAAGGAACAACACGGCTCCTCTTTATTCACTGTCACAATCATTTAAAAGCAGAAGCAACATGTGTACATAGTCACCTTCAGTAGCTAACGTTGCATAGAAGTGCTCATGCTAGTTATTGGTACGTGCTAAAGTACTCTGCTAATGTTAGCTCCACAGGTTTTTAATTTAGAAACTTAACATTTTAGGAATGTATATCTCCTTCTAACCTCTCCAGGTAACAAGTATTACAATCACACAATGTTTAACAAGCTCCAAATCCACTAAACCAGCCTGAAGATGATGAACATCTGGAACCACTGCTGGGAGTTTGTGTAGTTGTTGGACTCTGGTTGATTTGCTGCTCTATAATTGGCCAGTCTGCGTCTGAGGGGCGTGAAAGCGAGAAAGATCCCTAGCTCTTCATCCTGTGTGCCTGTTTTAATGTCCATGTTACAAAGGTGGCCAGGAGCCTGAAGCTCAGCTAATAAAGTGCGGTGTATTGCAGTGGTCATGAATGCAGAGAATCTTCTTTTGCTAACGCTACCATTTTTCACGACAAAAGCTTCTAATGTAATAATAATAATAATAATAATAATAATAATAATAATAATAATAATAATTTATTTGGAGGCGCCTTTCAAGTCACCCAAGGTCGCCTTACAAAATCATACAGAATAAAAAGATAAAAGCATGAAAGATACAAATAACAGTAAAACAGAGCATCAATATAAATTAAAAAAAACAAGTGAAGTGCAAAGAGACCAGTTATAGAGTGTATGCAAGTTTGAACAGGTGAGTTTTGAGTTGAGACTTGACTGATGGGATGGAGTCTGATTGTCTTGTGTGGGGGGAGAAAGTTCCAGAGCCTGGGTGCTGAGCAGCTGAAGGCCCGGGCACCCATGGTACTGAGGCGTGGCGTGGGGATGGTCAGAAGAGGATGAGCGGAGCGTGCGGGAGGGAGTGTATTCCTGAAGGAGATCGTAGAGGTAAGTGGGGGCTATAGGTTGTGGAAAGCTTTATAGGTGAGGAGGAGGTTTTTGTAGTCGATGTACGGGGAGCCAGTGAAGTTGGATGAGTACGGGAGTAATGTGTGCAGTTTCTCTGTTTATAGTGACAATCACTTAAAGGTCCCACTTAACCAGTTGATCTTAAGTGCAGTCCACTCACTTACGCTCTCCGCATTGTGCTGAGCTTTCATTTGGTGATGTGTTCCAAGAAAACAGTAGAAGAGCTGAGCATCTGAAAGCATCTGATGAAGTATTACTTTGAGCATGTAAAGACTGCAACATGAGGCCTGTACGATATGTCAATCAATGTTTACACCATAAGTTGTTTTCTATTAATTGATTTCAATAATTAACACCAAATATATTTATATTTAATAATAATAATAATGCTAATTTTCAAGTTTTAAGAGTACAAAACCCGAAAGAAACCAGGTCAATCATGGTTTAGATTATGTAAATATTATTTATCACAACGAATAGGTGACAAACATTCAATAGAACCAACAGGGCTTTATGTTAAACACTGAGTAAATAAAACAGGAGCCCTGTTGACTATTACAGCACCAAACGGCGTTTTGGATACAGCTCGCTTTACGCTGTTGTTCCTTTCGAAATAAATAAACATCATACATTGATCATTGTTATAGAGTAGGATTTTACTGTGAAATAGTTGGACATTGTTTTATTGCCCAGCCCTATTGCAACACAATGAATTCAAGTTGAGAATGTCAAAATCAGGACAAATTAAACGGAGCTACCACGCGTTGTGGCTCATCCCAGGCTCATGTGACAGTGGGCTTTTCGCCCCCAGTATGACAAAGTTTCACCTGTAGATGTGTTAGATGATATGTCATATGACCTTAACTATATCACCATGGTTGTAGGGGCTTGCTCAAAAGATCTTGTAGAGAAACAAATGTTAATGCATTATCAGCCACGCTGAAACAGCCGTGGCAACAACTTTTAAATGAAAGATTTAAAGTCCTTCCTACTTCTCAAAGTGCAGTTTTCTCAGGTTCCTAATATGATTACTACATCTCCTCCCTTTTCTATCTGGTGTCAAGAAACTGTTTCAAGGTTTGACATTTTGACTGTAGGCCGAATATGACATTGAATAACCTTTTTATGCCTTGTGTTTTACATGGCTGATGCTTCAGAGACTTGTGCTGAGGCCCCGAGATCCTCTGGCGTACATCCACATTCCTGATGCTGGTAATAAGTGTTGCTCTGGACACCCTGATGAATGCACTTCATTGTTGACTCTGTGCTAAACCAGTAGTTGTACATTAACTGAGAATCAATAGTGGCGGGAGCCGTGTGTGTGTGCAGCCCCCGTCTGTTTTCTCTTCGTCTGATAGCACTGATGCCGAGATCAGAGACTGTGAGGTGTTGTTGATTAAGCATTTAAGAGACGGACAGACTTTAACCTTTCTGTCACTGGGGCCAGAGGTGACATGTTAAGACTGGACCACGGCACGTTTCCTGCCTCGGCCTGAACTCAGCTGTCCTACTTCACATGTGGTGTGAGTTAAGCATATCAAAATATTCTCCCCTTTTTCAGATATTTACAATTACGGCATTACTTTTTTAAAGAAATTCGGAAACATTAAGTAAATATGGAACATAAAGAAATAATACAATTAGCAGTACAGGCATACATAAGTAGCTCTACATCAATAATTTCAAAAGCTTACCACAACATATATCAAGGAGAGATTGGAGAAAGAACTAGAAGATGAAATAACCAATCCGCAATGGAAGAATATGTGTGAAACTGTGTTTTCTACTTCCTGTTCCATGTACTGGCGCAAATTCATCTGGAAGAGTGTTTCTTTATCACCCATAAAATGAAGACCTACTTAACTACAACAAACTATGTATGCTGGAGAAATTGTGGGGAGAGGACAGCGAACCACCATCATATCTTCTGGATCTGCCTCAAAATACAAATATTCTGGGAGAGCACTTAGAGTATCATGCAACATATTCTGGGGCAGCAGATTACATTTAAGTGCAAATCTCTTTATTTTGGTGACTTACAAGAAGGAATAACAGGAAATAACAATATTAAAAGTCGCAAAAAAAAGTAACTCACCTTCAACAGAAAACTGGACTGAAATAATCAAAGAAATCCACAAGATGGAAAGATTGACCTTCCTCCCGAGGCTGAGAAAGGGCATATATATAACGAGATGGACAAAATGGACAAAATATATGTCAAATAAGTAAACTGGCAGGTGACTCGCCCTCCCTAACCTTACAGGCTTATGAATAGAACCCATTGAATATATTTTTGTATATATCTGTATGTTGGAATGACATTGTTTGACTTGATTGACTGACAAAGTGTTACATGGTTGTTTTGATTGTTTTGGTTTATTATTATATCATATTTTGTTTACTCATGTACCTGCTTGTTTTTTTGTGTGTTTTCTTTTCTTGTGACCCTTTTGGCCAGACGCATGGTTTGTTTCTTGTATTTTTTTTCCCTACGTTCTGAGCGACATATTTTTTTGTTGTAGAAATAATTAAATTAAATATCAATAAAAAAATTTAAAAAAGTAAATGGACCTGTATTTGTCTAGTGCTTTTCTAGTCTTCGGACCACTCAAAGCGCTTTAACACTGTCATTCACCCATTCAAACCCATTTACACACTGATGGTAGGAGCCACCATGTAAGGTGCCACATCAGTATTGTCAACCATACACCGTAGGCGCCGCTACGGGAGAAATTTTTGGGTTAAGTGTCTTGCTCAAGGACACATCGACATGGGTTAGCAGATCGATCACCAATCCTCTGATTGAAAGAGGCTCCTACTCACAGCTGAGCACAGTTGCCCTTAAAGTATTCTCCCCAAACAAAAAAGCATGTATGAGCATCTCTCATATTGTCTAGATACATGGGTGCTTGTCTCTGAAGTTTTATCAGGTAGTAAATAGCAATGTTGCCTTTTGACACCAGGTTTATAATGGCGTGTTCCTTATATAAATGTATAAGTTATATACATGTAAGACCTCATTCACCTGCATTTCCGTTTGTTCGATTAATATGGAACTACTTGGTGCTGTTTAAATGGCTCTTACTCTTGAATAAAAAAGTGTAAACCTTGTTTCCAGCTTCACATGTATTTATGTATGGGTCTATAGTATCTTGAATTGTTTCGTCGAGAGTTAATAGTCATCCAACCTTGCACGCCTATTTTAACCGCTTTAGCTTGCCATTAGACAGCCCTTTCTGATGGGCAACTGAACTGAAAGTGAAATGTATCAATGCAGTCTTCAAAGTCATTGACAAAACGCCATAGTTAAGTTTCACTTTCGGATCAGTCTCCTTTTAGCTCTCCTTTGGTCTCCACCATCTCCTGAGAGAAATGCTGAAATATGTCCGCTAGCTCGTCTCTAAAAGTGGCTGCTGAGCAGGTGGTGTACCTTGGCTTTGAAGAGCTTTTTGCAGAAAGGTGCTTGTGGAGAACTGCAGAGTTGGTCATGGTTTTTCTACGCTACCCTTCAAAAATATGTTTCTCACATGAAGCCTGTCTGCACAGGAACATTGCAGCATCCAACCCAAACATGACGTTTCTTCGTCTCAATTAGCTTTGTGCTGTGTTCATGTTCTGTATATTTAAGAATTATGAATGACTGTAATTTACCGGTTCTTTTGTTGAAGCAGGTTATCGCAGGAAACGTTTTTAAAAAGGTAGAAATAAACAGATTTTTTTCTGGAAGCTGAAGTCAATGGTTCAGCTTCAATGGTTCAAATATGGCCGCTGTATCTGTAATTGTATTATGTCAATGTGTTCATCACCAGAGGCAGCGCCTATAGCAATCAACAAAGACACAATATTACTTATTTTTGCTTGAGTCATTACAATTGTGCCCCGGTAAAAAGCAGCATTCACCAAGCCAGTTGCCTCAAAGCCTGGTGCTGAGGCCCTGCAGAGACTGACCACATCTTTGAGTACAGCACCTATTACCACCGCCTATATTGTCCTCTGGATAATGATTAGTGACTGCAGGAGATCTTGAAGGATGTGCATGTTACTTGTTGAAAGAGCCCCTTGAGCCAACTCTAAAAGGTTTCTTTTTCAACTCAACGGAAGCAAGGCCGGGCAGTGATTATCGAACAGGTTGAGTGCCATTGTTGTAAAAGTAATATGGTGGCTGCAGCATTAAGATGTATGTTTATGTTTGTGAATATAGGGCTGAGAGGCCCATCATTATGGCTGGACACAAAGGTTCAACACAATACTGTGTGGAAACATAGCCCAGAGATCGTCCCGAGCAAAAAGACTGCACCTGCTTGTCTTTCTGTATCTCTCAGAACAGAAACCTTCTTCTGTAAGACATTGTCATTTGCAATTTGGTGTCTTTTTGTTTTGTTCACGGGTCACAGTTAAATGTAAAATGTAGCCTGAGCACTAATCATTAGTAATTTTTAGGTAGCTCTTCAGAGTGTGAAGGTGCTTATCAAAACTGCTGACATTGCTGCACAGATGCTTATGTTAAGTACATGTTTTTAATATTGTGATAAATCTACTGAAAATACAGCCAGCAGTGTTTAGGCTTTACGACATAGCTCTAGGGATGACAAAGTTTGTTGGTGGCCCACCTCTTTGCACCAAAAGGAAACAAAGTATTGCAACAACCTTTGGGTGGATTGCCAAGCAATTTGATTGACAGCCACGTCTTTAAACAATCTGGTTCAAATAAAAGCAAATCTGGATTGTCATCTATGTTTCAATGGAACCGTTTTTTATCCCAGGATTAGATTTGTTTTTTAGTTTGAAAAATCTCTTGTTTCTTTTCATAGTATGCAGAAGTCCATGGTAGAAGGGAGGAGGTCAGGGTGGATGGCCGCATAAAAGAATGAACAAATCAAGACGTTAAACAAACCTAACCTTCAAAATGATTACATGTATTGGTTAATGACCAAAAACCCATCAGTGCCTAAACTTAGATGTTGGAACTAAGCAGTTCTGTCCATAAGCACAGTCTAAACCAACTGCTACACAACTGCAGACATACTCCTACTCAGGATACTCAGTGTGTGTTTTAAGTGCAGAACTGCAACCCAAAGTATCTTTTCAGGCACACTCACAGATAAAGGGATAATCGAGCTGAGACATTGTCTTCACAATGGGAGGGGCCCCTGCTGCACAAACTCTCTGTTATTTGATGAAAGTCACGATGATCAAAAACCACACTTTACAACTTTCACACTTTAAGCCATGCCACCGTGCCACTGAATGGAACCTGGACACTGAACTTTTCCTTTCCAGTTTAGTGACTTAACACACACATGCACACATAAAGACGCGCGCCCAACAAAGCGGAAGTGCTGTGATTTAAATGGTGTGTGGATAAAGGTAAGGGGTGGTGAGGGGGGAGGTTATGAGACAAAACGTGGCAGTCGATTGAAGTGACCTGAAGGGGAAGGTCTTCATCAGCGAGACGTTGACAGCAAAGAGGGCTCAGCCAACATAGTCTGCAGCCAGCATCTGCCTCTATACTAGATATTTACTCCACTCACATTTATCCATTTGTCTGTCCTTCCACCCCTCCTCCCAGCCACCCGCTTGTTCGCCTGTCTGTGCATCCATTTGAAATAATAATAACACTATTGATCCAAAACCAATCCGTCTTTTATCATGCTGACTGCTTGCCCATTTTGACGGTTCAATTACTTATAAGTATTGTGTTGATTCCTGTTGCACGCTACCTCCTGAATTTCATTTCCATCCAGGAGCTGTGAGGGTAGAGTGCTGCCTCTCTTTCTTCATATTTTCTCTTTCTTTAACCTTTCAGCCATCTCTCTTTATTGTGTGTCTCTTATTGTCCCCTAATAGACTACTTAAATGTGAGCCTTATTTCGGGTTTCAGACAGGTGCCTCTGAAGAGGTGTTCTAAAACACCGATTCTACAAATGGAATCAAGGACCACACGAGTATGGCCCCAGAGGTCCCTTGACTTTCACTCGTGGTATACCATTGTCTCCTCACATGACATGTTTATTTAAAAAAAGGAAATACTAATTCAACAGCATTTTCCCATCTTGGTCCGTGGAATTAATGGCCTTTGCAGATGACTGTATTGTTCCTCTGCGATTTTTTGAATTTGTCATTTGTTGAATACTGAGTCTGATGCGTTTTCTTATTTTACTCACTCAAAAAACTGAGTTGATTAAAGTGTTGTGACCATTCCCAATTACCAGCTGTTCTGCGAAAAAGTAAATCAGCTTATCAGAAGCCATTTTAGATTGAAAATGGTGAAATTTGCATTCATGGTGGATTAAAGTGGTCAGTTAATTCTGAAAGATGAGAAAAATGCTGAAAATAAAGCTTATGGAGTGAACGTACAATCATCTTGAAACAGAAAATACAGACGTGGTGTGCAAAGGTCTCAACTCTGACCCGAAGGGGCTATGTGGTCTTACTTTGAAGTCTGAAGTATAAAAATAGCTGCTGACCAATAACCTTGAAGGTGGTTATTGGAGTATTAAGAGATCCTTAAAGCAATACTTGTACATTCTGGAAAATATACTTATTTGCATTCTTGTGGAAAGTGAGATGAGAAGATTGATATCAAAGTCATAACTGTCTGCTGATTATGAAGCTACAGCAAGCAGGTGTTCACTTTAGCTTTGCACAAAAAGCAACAAGTTAAAACTTTGTTTCAATCATCACACATGAAGTTTGACATCTACATTTTGTTTTACCTCGCTGAAGGCTGCTTTGACATGCAGGAGGCTTCAACCTTTAAGCTTGTGATTAATGGACAACTCGATCTAACACCTGAGCTGCAATTGCCCCAAAAACAACATTTTACGGCTTTACAGAAAATGTATCTGGCAAACAATTTGTCGGCAGCAACTAGGAACTTAAAGGTCAGGTTGAAAAGAAGCTGCTCAGACAAGAAAATATCCTGCCTTTTTTTCTTGAATTGTGGTTTTCCATTAATAACAATTTAAAATTACCTTAGTAATTATCACTGGTGCATCAGCCCTGATGTTTTTCCGCTGCTGAGGATGTCAACTATATAGTCTCCGAGCAAGAGACGGGGGTCAGGTCAGGACACTTGTGTGCTGAAGTGGCCTCTTTGGGTCTTTCAACGATGCCCGTGTGTTTGCAAATGGGGGATGTGAGGACAAGCGAGGTCTCTACTCAAACACTGCTGTTAGAGATGTCCTGACGATATAGCAGAACGAATTATAATGAATGTAAAGATAAAACGAACAATTAACTTACACAAGAATCATTATCATTTCCTTTTCCTTTCATTGTATATTTACATAGATTTGTAGGTTTCATTTTGCTACTTGGTTAGGTTTCAGATTAGATCATGGTTTGGGTTTAATATGTATGTTTGTTGAATACATTTTGGGTTTCAGATGGTTTTTTATTGGAGTTAGTTGAAAGCATAGAAGAAGTCGCCACACTGAGCTTGACATCAGCTTGTTGTTTTGCAAACAGGAGTGACACGAGAGGGACAACTAAATGCTGAAAACGACATTTTAGGAGATTTAAATGTTACAATTAACTTGTGAAAACATATTGAGAAAAGGTTCAAATTTAAAGAAAACAACATGGACAATGCTGTGATATAGACCTGTCAATCACAATGTAGCCGTGCCCTAAATAATACCCTGCTTTATGGTCTGTTTGACTCTAAATAGAACATAATTTACTCAATGAGCATCATGCACGAAGACTTAAAAAACTAGAGATTGAGACAAAAACTCATGTTTACAATGTTTACTAAGGGGATTTATCAAGAGAGAAGTAGAGTAATTTATATAGACTTCTATAGAACCAGAAGAGTCGCCCCCTGATGGACATTAGAGAGAATGCAGGTTTAACCTTTTAAAAACCATGGCACCCATATATGAGTTTTTTATGTATTTTTTGCAAATCCAACATATAAATCACAAGAAAATATATTGATGTTGTACACCAAATTAAACACCAAAGCCTTTGCTACAAGAATCAGTCAGCCATTTCAACAGCCAACTCAAACAGAAAGAAAGATAATCATAAAAGTATAAAACAAAAAAAGCCCAAAATCACCATGTTTCCAGAACCATCAACTCTTAGCTTGGTGCTATCAGAAAAAAACCCGATGTCCAGAAGCAAGGCAATTCCCCACAGATTTCAGACATGCCTTCAAAATCCTTTGACCTCAAAGAACCAGGGAGATACAGAAAAATGAATCGCTTTATTGCTGTACCATCAGCAAATACTGTTTACCTTTGTTTTACCGTTTGATAATTGTTAATTTGTGTGCTTGTTTTATTTCAAAGGGAAACATAGGTTGTTTTATGAATTAAAAAAAAAATCAGATTTTTTTTATTTTTTCTTCTCCAAATGTGACTAAATGTGAGCCCTCGCCTCACTTTTTTCTTTACTAAATCCTCTCTAACTTTGTTCTGCTTCACTTTCTCAAAGTAAAACAATGCAAAAAATTATGTTAAAACTTTGAGGTAGGATTCGGGAGAAGTTTAAAGCTCACGAATGCATCATTTCAAGGTAAAAATCATGCTAAAAGTGCTTTACATTACACACTGTGTGTCATCTTCATTTACTGTTAACCAGGAACACATACACTGATATTTACACATCTGAGCAAAATTTAACATTATACTTTTTTAACATTATACAAAATTTAACATTATACTTTTTTATTAACTCCAAGATTATTCAAATAGCTCTAGTGGTTGCAGAGACTCACCCATTTTAGTTTGGGTATGTCGTTTTCAAGCAGAAACCTAAAAAGAGGCTCGGTGTTTGGCACTTCTGCATTGACTTCACTTTTCAAATCCATAGATTGCTTTCACAAAAGCTAGTTAAAAGCTCTCCTGTCCCATTTTCTATCAGCATATCAAAATACAATTCAAAACATGTCCACATTGTCTTTTTTTGAAAAAGTTAAAAGAATACACAAGTTGGAAATAAAAACCGTAAAATCAGCAGAACAGGACTGCTGTAGAATGCCAGTTTACTTTTATCTTCTTATCAGTATTTGCTCTTGGCTTGCTGGGAACCCTACAAGTCCAAACCATAAAAATTCGAAGCTAAAACGCAACTTTACCCATTCACCATGTGTTTCGGCCATCTCACTGTGTGAGCATGTCAATCATTAACTGGCTCAGAGCTGCCTGAGAAAAGAATAATAGCATCCAATAAAGCCATTTAGTGTCCCTCCATTACTTGCCTGTTGGTTACCAGTTACATACTGCCTCAAATCTACTGGCATCTATTGTATTTGATGACTGGTTGTGCAAATACAGTGAGCGGTGAGGTGGGGGTGAACTTTCACTGATCTCGAGTTCAGTAGCTATTCTAATTTGCTACCATTTGCTCTGAAGCTATTTGTTTCCCATTATTTAGCAGGCGAGGCACGTGAACAAACACAGAGTATGTCTCTATGATGACAGCACCTTTTTCTTTCATATCAAGATCTTATGGGAAGAGGTGTACTGATAACTTTTACTGACGCTGAAGGTTCCATAAAGTCCAACATCTTTTATTTCCATT
>NW_027175832.1:11318863-11508863 GCF_023055335.1 Clinocottus analis
CGTGCGACCCTAAACAGGACGAGCAATTTCGGATAATGGATGGCTGGATGGTTCATTAGTAGAATGCAGTGAAACACCATCATGTGATAAAAGACTTCTTTCTTCACTTCTATTTTTTACTTTTGTATTTAAACATACCCAGTAAAGGCACGAAGCTTCTACTTGGCTTACACCACTGGAAAAAGACAATACTAGATTTCAAGGTGTATGAGGCAGTATGGGCCCGGAGGGGCCCTATAGCCAGAGATGAGCAAAAATACATCAAAATGTATAAATACTTGTGCCAGAAAATGTAAACAAATACATTACATGTATTTAAAATATAGGAAATACTTTTATCTGGTTCCTTTTTCTGTTTTCTCACAATTTGGTATAGCAGAGCATTCAGGTTTGGGCTATATAATGTACAGAAAGCTCTGGTGAACTCAGAAAATATGCCTTTTAAATAAACAAATGGACATCTACTATCATAGCCTGGCAAACTGTGTCATTTGCCTGTAATTGATAAGACATTATGACACTCACATTAAGATCATACAGCATAATTTGTAATACAGTGCCAGATTAGATGGTCAGACATCTCTTGATAAGGTTATCATGAAAATTCAAGCTCCCAATCTACCTCTTCCTCGACTGATAAATTAACTTGCTAAACACTGGCTATGCACTAGCCTAGACAGCATGCTAGCGTCATTAGCATGTTAGCATCGATCATTAGCTTGATATTATAACCAGAACCATATATAATAGGCTATGTAGCCAGAAACAAATTATACATTAAGCTCGTTGACATCTGTCACACTCAGATACAATATTTACCTTGACAGACAATCCATTGAACTTGAAGATTAAACTCATGAACTGCTTTTTGATTTGTAAAAGAAAGCATTTTAAGTTATTTAAATACAAAATTACTCCACTCTAAAATATTTTTGTTACAAATTACATAAGATTTTTTATCAGTCCTATCAAATACAAATGACAAAATACTCAAAAGTAATTAAAAGACATATTTCAAATACAAGTAATAGAAGTACTGCCCATTCCTGCCTGCGCATCTCACCCAGGAGGCTGCTGTTTGTGTCTTGTCAACCTTACTTCCTGCCAACTTATTTTTCATACCTTTTGTTATGTAAAATATGTACTTAAAGTACTTTCACAATTTATACATGTTATTCCTACTATGTACTGAAACTCAAATATGTGATGTTATCAAGTATGAAAAGTTTAACTGCTTCATACTAGGAAACATGTTATAGAGGAGAGCACACATTTTCTGAGTATATGTCTACAATACTACACTATAGAATTAAGAGCCCCGTGGTATAAAAAAGAGAAAACAAAGTCTCCCTTTTCCAGCTTCAGACTTACTTACTGTAAGTTCTGAGAG
The DNA here is from genome assembly GCF_023055335.1 of Clinocottus analis. NCBI lineage: Eukaryota > Metazoa > Chordata > Actinopteri > Perciformes > Cottidae > Clinocottus > Clinocottus analis. The sequence goes on from NW_027175832.1 coordinate 11,320,254, forward strand.
CATCTTAAAATTCACAAATATTCACCAAACTCTCAAAGGCTGTCAATATAGCATAATGAATTCTTCATTGGGGTTTGGTTCTTCTCTCACTGAGTTATGTGACAAACAAACCAACCCATCATTATAGTTTGGCTTGTAGCTTGACGCGTCAGCATCTGACGAGTTGGGAGTCAGAAGGTGTTTTTCTCAAACCTCCTTCTTGCTCATCGCTGATGTTTACAGTTGACTTCCTGACACCCAACTAGAAGAAGACAGTAAATGTGAGAATATAATACACTGTTGTAACAAAATATGTGGAAGTTATGTTTAAAGAATAAGCTTAAAGAACTGTAAAGTTATGTTTAAAGTTATGTTGGGTTGGTTATGTTTAGAGTTATGTTCAAAGAATAAGCTAGTGCCCTTTTACGACTCCTCCGAGTTCGCCTCAGCAGGCTTGCTGCAGAGCTTTCTGTGCTCAGTGTGGTGATGAATAGGGACCACAGTGTCTGGAACTGGCCACCACTAGCCTGCCAATCAATTTGTTTAACTCCCCAGGCAAGGGCAGTGATTGGTGGACCCTGCACACACACTCCCTTCCTGCCAACAAAGCAGCCCATATGCCCTCCCAGCAGGGGCCGGCCCTGATACGGGGGCCCACGCATTTAGGGAGCCAGTTATAGGAATTTGGAGCTAATGGGATGAAAGGACTACCATCAGTGAATTGAAGCACAGAGCAAATCAAGTGGAATGCACATTCATGGTGTCACTCATCATCCGGCCTGTACCTCCATTCTGCACTCCCCACAGCCACACTGCACCGCTGACAGGGACTAAACACTCTTAGTAGCATGGGGGTTCATTTCATTTCAGCATAATAACTTGAATTAAACATGTCTAATGAGAAGATCATTGTTGTGAGTTGGGCGAAACCAGTTTGAAGGATTTAAAACTATGTTTGTCATTGTTTTATTATTTGAATAAGATATGTTATGCATATATTTTACAGAAATACTATAAAGATTATTATGGGACATATATATAGACCAATACTCTGCAGTATGTGCATACCTCGAACAAAATCATTTAGGAATTAAACACACAACTATAAATCATACACATATACTGTGTATGAGAAGTGAATGAAGTCACCATGACGTCACCGCCTTCTGGTTTATGGACTGACGTTTGGAAGCTTCGAGTTTGGATTTTGCATGTTTTGGCCATTGCCATCTTGTTTGGTTGCAACCAGAAGTGGCACGAGAGGGCGGAGCTAAATTCAACCAAACACTGATTCAGACATTTTAGGTGCCCAAAGGGTTACAATTAATTTGGCCAACACACTGTCAAAGAATTAAAGTTGTAAGACAAAAGCACAGACAACTCCCAGACTCCCTGTGGCAGGAACCTGTCAATCATAAGGTTGCCCCGCTCTAAAGCGGACCCTACTTTATGGTCTGTTTGATTCTAAATTACCATAATTAGTCACCATACACCAGTGGCGGTCTGTGGTGTTGGCCATTAGGCCAGTTGTGATCGCAGCAACAAAAAAAGTGTCACAGACCGACACACTCATACAGTCCGCTCCGCCACACGGCTCCACCACGAGCATACGGGCGAGGAGACTGACCCGCGGAGCCAATTCACATGGAAAAAAAAAGGAGACGCCGTTAGCAAGGTGCGAGGTGCGCGTCACGCGCGCCGCTCCTTATTTTTATTGCGCAATGGGGTTTCATAGACCCTCGACGTGCCACCTTTGGCTCGAGCCTTTCCAAGCCGACCTAGAGCCGGTCGCAGCGCACTACAATGGAGGAAATGCACCCGACGAGGGGCAGCACAGTGAGGGGAGAGCACAACCCGTCAGGTCAACAAAAATGCATGTTGTTCAAATCTATCAACAAAACCGCCACACTGACCCTGCACACAGCTGCGCTGGCAGCAACCTCTCCGTACGCCAAAGAGAGGCCGTTGGGTAGAAGCACTAGCACCCCCAGGTGCAGCAGTAACAACAGTGCTGTGGCTAGTTCATGAATAAATACGACTGCAAATGTAAAAAACAAACAAACAGTAACATAATCAGCATTTCACTCACCAGATGCACATAAACCTTTGTGAGAAAGGGGTCATCAGTAAGTCCTGAGATTCTAGCTTCTTGGTTTTGAAAGGCTTAGAAGGCCCTGACGGTAATTAAAAAAAAAAAAATTAAAGGACAGCAAAGCAGGCCTAGCTGGCCCTGACGGCCTGCCACTGCCATACACTCATCGTTTACAGAGGGAATAAATTAAGTAATTTCCTTATAGACTACTATACAACCAGAGAAGTCGTCCCCTGATGGTCATTAGAGAGAATGCAGGTTCAAAACATTCATGGCATTGATTTAAATTTTTTTTAGACTTCCAGGTTGAGTGTCTTAAAAAAGGTACCTTTGAGTTGCATGATGGGAAGTGTTGTTTTCTCAGACTTTGAAGTAAACGTCAGGATACCGCTGCTGTTTTCATGTTGGCAATCATTTTGAACTTGTCATCTAACTTTATTAAAGTGCTCTATTCAATCTCTGAAGTGCTTCTTTAATTTAAAAATGATTGACCTTGAGTACTTGAGTGCAAATAGACAAGTTTGCACTCAGATGTTGAAATTGTGCTAAGCCTGTTGTCATGTTGTCGTCCTGCAGCTCCCTTGTGTTTCCACTGTTTCCCTGTCCTCTTGTCTCCTGTCTGTCTTGTCTGCTAAAGAGGCGTGTCTTCTCCTGCTCCTCCTCCTCCTGGTCGGTGCAGCTGCAACACCTAGGAACAATCCAGTCATCAGGAGTGCTCAATATAAACCCCAGTCTTCCTGCCAGTCGCTGCCAGATCGTTTCATCACCTTAGGGGTAGCTATACCTTCAGGCTGCTTAGCGTATCTTGTTACTTTGAACTTGGTACTTTGTCCCTGCTCACTCTGTTTTTGTGTCATCTTAGTTTTCTGGAGTCACCACCTGCTACCTGCCTTATTTCCCCCACCAGATTCAACCCTGCCTCGCTCTCGTTATCTTTTTGTTTGTGTTAATAAACCCTTTTACTTTTTTCACTTCACCTGAGACTCCTGTGCTGCATTTGGGTCCAGGTTCGGCTTCCGACATAACACCTGTCTTCTAGAATTTACATTTATATGTAGTCAGTGTTCCCCCAATTAATTTTGGTTTTTGATCAGATGTGTTAATGAAGTGCTACATTTATTTACCAGAGCATGGTTTTAAATGCAGGTGCAAAAGGCAGGTCTGTGACACCAGAGACTTAACCAGGGTTTACATCCAGACTGTGTGAGGTCACACAGGGTCACACCAGGCATTAACACTGTGGTTTAAGTTGGAGAAAGATTGTGATTTTGGTTTAATGTTAATTTTCTCTGTCCTTCTAGTGCAGGGAGACGACACCAACCCAGAAAGAAGAGTCAAGTTAAGAAAGAGACTCCACTGCAGGGATTGACAACTCTAAATGATAAAAGTAGAGAGAGAGAAAAATACAAAATCTTGTTTGTTCTGTTTTGCATGTTGAATGTATGCCATGAAAAAGTGCTGTTTTAAATATCTATCTATTGATCGATCGATCGATCAATATAAATATATTAGGGCGGGGCAAAGTTGAAAAAAATTAATCGCGATTAATTGCATGATTTTTCTGCAATAAAACACGATTAATCGCATTATCCGCCAAATTCAACAATGAAGTAAAAAACTAGTGTATTGCAGCTTTTATTTTAAAGTAATGTTACCAAAACAATATAACAGCACTCTGGAGCAACAACAAGTTAACATACATATATAGTCTATGAATGTTTAACCAGACCATGATCTTCCTCTAACATAATCCTTCCTCCAACATGTTGATGCTTATAGACACAGGCAGCCCGTTCCACACAACCTGTTTGGTTCATGTGTTTATTCACAGGGGGAAAACTGTAAACCTCGTTCTGGAATTAAAAAAATGTTTTTAAAAAAAATGTTGGTAAAAGTTCTTTCCTCACATTGGGTCCACTTCTCTTTAGAATGGAATAGTCCAAATAAACTTGTCCCCATTTTTGCACCACTGGATTATTTGTTACTCAAGTGGAATATCGTAACAACTGGTATAATAAGACCCAGGTTGGTAAAATTGAATTATCTTTTAATGTTGTGCTATCTATTTGAATAAGCCGGCGTAACTAGAAATCCAGCCAATTTATTATTAATTCCAGAAAAAGTTGTATCTGTTTATCAGTAATTAATCTGTGCATTTTATCCATTTAACTGGGATTAGTGTTCATTACACTATTGGGATTTCTAATTACACCACAGAAAGACATATTTTGATTGCTTCTATGGGTTTGGAAAGCTGTCTGGTAATAGTTTTTACGGATTAGTAAAATCAAGCCAATTATAATCAAACCTTCCAAACATATTGAAACCAATAGATCTGAGAGGATTTGCAGGGCCAGATTTATCCTCCAAAAAACCATCGCTTTTACATCTGTGGGCCATTTGAAGCCCACAGCTCTAACTCTTAATCACAAAGCTGATTGTTTTCACCCAACAAAACTATTTGGAAATAGTTGCTAATCTCCCTCTCTGGTGGAGTCTGTTTTGGTCAGACATAATCTGTCAGAGTCTGATTGAGCTGCATAATCCCTGGATGAGGAAATGTACGCCCCAGGCCCCTCCTGGGTCTCTCTGTAGCTGGCAGGAGATGTGACCCCACCCCCTCTCTTCTGGCGTAGCTTCTCTACTGTATGAGTCTGCCCTGGGGGCTAAACAATATGCCCCTATTTTTCTTTTAATTAATCAAAACCTAAATCTGTGTCTGTGAGAGCAGCTCTGACTGACTGACGGTGTGGACGGGAGATGCTGAGGGCTTTCCCCTGCTGATTGGCTTCCCTTTGTCCTTCCTTTCCTCCTTCTTCTACAAACATCCTTCCCTTTTTTTCATTCGACCACACCCCTCCCCCCACCCTCCATCTCCCCCAATCCCAGATCTGTGTCTGGAGCTCCACCATGACACCGTGCAACCGTTGGGGATGCAGTGACGTGGAAGTGACTGACAGCTGGAGCGGTCAAGGAATGAATAGAGGAACACATATCAACAGACAACTCTTGGATGGGGGTGGGGTGTGTGTGTGTGTGGTGTGTGTGTGTGTGTGTGTGTGTGTGTGTGTGTGTGTGTGTGTGTGTGTGTGTGTGTGTGCGTGTGTGCGTGTGTGTGTGTGCGTGTGTGCGTGTGTGCGTGTGTGCGTGTGTGTGTGTGTGTGTGTGTGAGAGAGAGAGAGACTGGAAGTCTTGTGTTTTCTGAGCATGCATGTACACTGAAGCAAAAGTCATTTACATAATTCAAAAGGAAAAGTTCATCTCACTTGTGTTTTTTAAGTGATTCTAACTTAGAAATAATTAATGAATATAAAAAAAATTATCATCTCGTTAAAAAAAAGGGGAAAAAATTATTGTGATTACTGATTTTTATAACATTCATGAAATAATTTGTTAATTGTTGAATCTTGAAAATGTAGAAATAATAATGATAATAATCGTAAATAAAACAGAATTTCTTCTTCGGCCAAACTAACGGTCCAATATTCAACTTGCAGTGATTCAGAATAGTAGCTAATAGACATAGTCGAGAAGTTGGGTTTTTTTTTCTTTATGTTGCCAGTTCATTTCCTACTGACAGCGGGTCTCATCGTGTGGTTTGGAGCGTGAGCTTTTTCTTTTTTCTTTCATTTGATTACAAAGTGTAAGTTTGTAATCAATGACTTCGTAATCAATGACTTGTCATCATCATGCATTCAGCCTCAGTCTCCCCATCGGGCATGCACTGCCCTCTGAGCGCCCTCTGCTGGCAGCAGTGGATGGAAGCATCACCCTGTGAAAGCTCCTTGAATGGAGGTTCAGGACGGACCATTTGAAAATCCCACATGGTAAAAATGTTTTGTCACATGAAACACATTTTGTCATTTAGATATTTCTTCAGAGTTTCATTTTTCTCAGCAGTGTCATCTTTAATTCAACAACGTCCAAAAAGGAGAGCAGAAAAATAAGCTTTTTATCTCACTTTGAGGTAGCCACGACGGCCTCCAAATCTGAGGCCATCGTGCACTGCCCGGAAACCGGTGGATTGCTTCCTCCAGGTGGGGACAAACTGCCTACCCCAAGCGAAGGAGTTCAAATATCTCTGGGTTTTGTCCACGAGATTTGCAGAGCGTGTGTGCGACAGCGCTGATGGGGGTGTCACACAGGATCATGGGGGCGGGCGGGGCTGCGTTCTTCTGGAAACCCACAACCATCTCTGTCTTTGAGCTCTAGGTGGTCAGTCTCCCACCTGCAGGCAGACTCGACTCCACCTGACTCTCTGCTCTCCCGCTCCACCTTACTGTTATACAGTAAGGTGGAGCGGGAGATCGATAGGCGGATCGGTGCGGCTGCAGCAATAAAACAGGCGCTGTACCGGTCCGTCTTGGTGAAGAGGTAGCTGAGCCGGAAGGCGAAGCACTCCATTTAATGGTCGGTCTACGTTCCAACCCTCAGCTATGATCACGAACTCTGGGTCGTGACAGAAAGAGCGAGGTCACAGATACAAGCGGCTGAAATGAGCTTCCTCCACTTAACCTCAGATATAGGTTTTTCAGGCACGTCAACTGGTAGGAGGCCCCGGGGAAGACCCAGGATACGCTGGAAGGATTATATCTCCTGGCTGGCCTCAGGGTCCCTCAGAATGAGCTGGAAAATGTTGTGTGTGAGAGGAAAGCCTCGGTCGGCCTGCTGGGCCTGCTGTCACCACGACCCAACCCCGGATCAGCAGCTGATACAGAGGCAATGTAAAGGCCTCTGTGTCAATATGCTACAATCTGAACAATATCAAATTGCGCAACTCCACAGCGCTGATGGGGGTGTCACACAAGGTGATGGGGGCGGGCGGGGCTGCGTTCTTCTGGAAACCCACAACCATCTCTGCCTTTGAGCTCCAGGTGGTCAGTCTCCCACCTGCAGGCAGACTCGACTCCACCAGATGAGTCCAGAGAGTGTGGTGTCATCCAGAAACTTCAAGAGCTTGACGGCCTCGTGACTGGAGGTGCTCTTGTTGTACAGCGAGAAGAGCAGAGGGGAAGGAACGCAGCCTTGGGGAAAACTAGTGCTGATGGTCCGAGAGGCCAAGGCGTGCTTTTCCAGCTTGACATTAAATATCACTTTGTTTCATGGCTTTTGAAATCTATAAATCTTCCTCATAACACTTTTTATGATGCCCATGTCTACAATGCATTATACATTGCTTAGAACACTGTATTTCTATAGTTACAAACACTGATTAATATTCAAAATGGTCACCTACTGACATACAGTTCTTATTACATCATAATGATGGATCCTGGTTTTATCTGGACCGTGGTCCTGCCCGACACCGTTGTTATTTTTGATAGTTGGAACTTCATCATATGTAAAAATGTAAATGTGTACAGATTGCCCTCTGAATAAATTTGTGTAATTTGTAATTTGGGCCAATACAACTTGTATTTGGAATTGAATTAATTAATCACTGTGATAATGCATTGTAATGTGATTGTCATTTGTAAAGTCAACATTTATTTGACATTTGTTCATCGTGGATAGATTCATTATTATTATTATTATTATTATTATTATTATTATTATTATTATTATTATTATTATTATTATTATGTAATTGTTTTTCATTGACCATTTTAACTTATAATCACATTATAAAGCATTATACCTGTGATTATAATGTAACTTATAAAATCATGTTAGCATGCATATGATGAAATAATATAAAATGTACACTATTCAAAACAATAAATAATAAGATGTGTTTTATTTCGAAGCAAATACCGACTTTTATTTACATTAGCTTAACTTCCATTAAAGCCTGTTATTAGGAAATTATTTTACACTTACTCTTATTTTTTTGTATCAAGTTTGAATACATTTACTTACCAAATAGTGTCCACAAGAAACTTGTTCTTGCTAACTTCCTGTGAAGAGGAAACTGAAGGCTGCAGACTTCTTAAAAGGCACAGTGACATCTAGTGGATTCTTAATATTGATCAGCACTAATGGATTATGTGGAGCTTCAGAATTCTAGATGGAAACACTATTCTACTGCTCAAAAGACACTTAAACTGATTCCTGCTGAGCTGAAAGTACAACTAAGCACTCGACATCGAGACACAATTTGCGGAATTTTTTTAATTATTTTTTTATATCGTGTACCCAAAAACTCCCCTTTTTTGGGACTTTTTCCTCATCCCACAACACAGTTGAAGCGGCTGCACTTTTAAAAGTCGTGTCTGGTGTGATCAGCGACTAAGTCTCTATTATGAGATGAATACACCTCTGTGTTTTTCCAGAGAGTGAAGCATTTTTTTTGTGTTAAGTATAAGCACATTAATAATGCAACAATGTATCTACTCCACTTCTGAAACCAACCCTACAGCCTCGACATTCAAATACACAAATGTCACAACATGTCACTGCACACACTCACCAGAAGTATTAAACAGGAGAGGGACCGAAGGAGGAACCACGGCAGTCGAATACTGAACATTCCTCAAACTATTCCCATGCATATGAATACATATTGTGTATGCAAAGCAAAGCATGCGATTATAATCTGGTTTCCCCTCAAGCCATGTGACAGCGCTCACTGTCCAGTTATCTCTCCAATTTTTGATTTTTTATTCATTTATTTATACTATGCTTGTGTGTCTGATGCACATATTTACACACACCTGTGTACTAAAGATTCCTTCTTTCTTGCTTACCTTTGCTATTATCTGCATATATGGTTTTGTGTTAAATTCTATTTAGCATTTTACAGTACATATTTTAATTTTGTTTATTTCATTATGCTTATAGATAAGAGCAATTCATACATACAATTCCCCGTACCTGCTAATCTGGACTGTGTGTGTGACGCTCTGGCCGTTTGAACCGTGCACACATATGTTGTGGGGGCCACGTGCAGAAGAGTATTCATCTTATCTTTAACATGTTTAACGCGTTAACATGTGTGAGAGCTGCAGTTCGGCACCGTTGTGATTGACGATCGGTTTGTTGTATGTGACGTGTGCATGGTCGACAATGTAGTGGTGCTCAGATGAGAGCAAAGTAATTGACGGCATACTGTCGTAATGGTAAACGGTGAATGGAATGCACTTGTATAGCAGCTGTTTCAGACCCTCCCTGTGCATGAGCGTCTGTGCTGTTGTTGTTGATATTGTTATTGTTTTGCATGAAATACGGTATGTTTTTATTGTTAATTGTCGGGGTGTGGATACGTTCAGACCACACTGGCAGAGAACAATGCACCATCTGTGATCAAGAACAATGGTAATGTCAGCATAGTTTAGTCACCCACAGAGAGAGTCGGGCAGGGTTGAAGTGTGTGAGAGGGGAGGGGCTGAGGAGAGTGAAGAAGATATGATCAACAGAGGGAGGTAGAGGGACAGAGACAGACACAGAGGGATGGAGGTGTGTTCATCCCTCTAGTGGTCAAACAGGACCACCACTGACATTACTACAATTCATGGAAGTGCACGGAAAATAATAATTACTAAAACATGTGAACATGACAAGATGCGAAAAATATATATACTTGTAGTCAAACGTATTAACTTATTTTATCATATTTATATTTGTATGTTCTTTGTGTGTGTGTGTGTGTGTGTGTGTGTGTGTGTGTGTGTGTGTGTGTGTGTGTGTGTGTGTGTGTGTGTGTGTGTGTGTGTGTGTGTGAATCGAAGTCAATGCAATTTTCCCTGTGACTGTGTGTTGATATGAACTACCAATGTTACCTGTGCTCCACTACACATGGTTGAAAAGCATCATGGTAGTGATTGTGGGGATGACCTGTGAAGCGTTGGGTCAATAGCTATGAACCACTATTTATTCATAACATGTCCTTACTGTGGCCCTGCAAGGTCTCGTTCTCCACCTGCTCATTCAGGTCTTTTCGTTGCCTTGTGAAGCTTTACTCTGTTTACTGCTGCATCCCTGTCGCCCATTCTTCAAGAAAAGATGTTGGAATGCACGTCTGCAAACCACAGGATCCATTGCATGTAGTTGTCTCTGAACTGGGTCAACGCAGGTGATGTAGTATATTAACCGCCTGAAATTTTTGTGCTATAGTAATGAGTATAACAAAGATCTGTCAAGAGACTTTCACATAGGAGACTGCTGTTCATGTCCTGTGTGAAACCAAAACAAAACATTGATTTTACACTTTACGTAATTACGTAATGTTGTTACACAGTTGTCGTTTATTTACACAAGATGGATTGCGTTGCTACACTACATTGTTGTTTTGTTACGTTGGTTTGTTACATTGTTTTGTTACGTTGTTTTGTTATATTGTTGTGTTATGTTGTTTTGTTTTGTTATATTGTTTTTAGGACTGGGCAAAGTTAAAACATTTTAACTGATTAATCGTATGATTTCTCTACAATTAATTGCATTATGTGCCAAATTCAATAATGAAGTAAAAACTAGTATATTGCACGCTTTTATTTTAAAGTAATGTTATCAGAACAATATAACAGCATTCTAGAGCAACAGCAAGTTAACATACATACATATGTAGTATATACATCTTAATTGTTTCTTTATGTTGTTTTGTTTTGTTACATTGTTTTGTTACATTGTTTCATTATGTTGTTAAGTTGTTGGTTGCGTTGTTACATTGTTAGGTTAGGTTACATTCGCTTTGACAATGTGCGTTACGGCAAGCGTGATACAATGCTGATATTAAACATATTCCCAAAACATATTTTTCAATTAACAAATGTAAATTGTGGCGACTGGGTTGCTGTTTGAGCGAAACAAAATAGCAAGCATCATACATGACCTTTCACCAGAGGTATGCACCATGAGTGTTTTTATGACTTTTGGAGTGTTGAAATAATATCGTGTCACGTATCGTAAATCCCAACTCAGCTGACCAATGATGCTCTTGTGATTCAGTACACTCAGTTCACCTTCATATTTTTAAATATGAACTCACAATCACTTTAACATCGTGTCATAACATTAGAAGGTGAACTGTTTGCCACAGTTTCTTTATTTGCCAACAGAAATAAAAAGGAATGAAACTGAAGATATTCTAAAAAGGTTTCTAAAGCTCTTACTATAATCTCACAATATTGTTCTCCAAAACTTTTATAAAAAAATTAATTAACCAAATGATTATTGCTAATAGGATCATGAAAAGGGAAACCTGAGTTTGGAATGTTGTTATCAGGCAGATGCGTTTCAGTTCCTACACGGTTTGTCAAACAAAATATGAATAACGTTAGCATCTAAACCAAGGTTTTTTTGTTTTTGATCTGAGCAGTAAGACAAAGTATGGACAGGGTAGCTTCCAGCAACATACTAAAGTGAAGGGAGGCGAGCCAAATGGTGTGCCATATTGACGCCTGTTTACAATTTTGACCCTAAGCTGAAAGCTTTATGCAAATTCATGACAGTAAATTAATTAATCAGTGAAAGGGGATTTACTGACACTGACTGACACTTTTAGGCTTTTAAAGCTGACATATGGTTGGTTTGTTTGTCAGGACTGCTGGAACACAACATGACTTCCATTATAAAAAAAAGAAAAATGCTTTACCAAATCTCTCATAAAATGTCTATTGTTCATATCTTTGTCAATAAATGTGTTTCTAATAACTTCAAACAATTGTTTTCTGTTCATGTTTTAATTAGCGCGTTTTAAAAAACACTCGTGGCAGGCCGTGGATTTTGTAACTATGCTTGTTGTTTAACAGTTGATATAACTGTTTATTGAGTATATGTTTGCCCTGAGTCCTAATTTTAAGTATACAAACTGTGGGCTGCAAGGGTCATGTCATTGTGGAAACAGATTTTCTCATGTGCTCTATTTCTGTAACACAATACACGTATAAAATGTAACTTTCTTCAAATGATAATAGTTTGTTTTTTACTTTTTTATTTTTGCATTACTAGTAATGTTTTGAGAGAAAACAGTTAATATTTTGCTATGGAGGTTGTGTATTCTTGGGATCCCCGGCGCCCCATGTCAGTGGCCCTTGATAGTCTGTTGGTAGGACTACTAACCAAGGTTAGTGTACCACTCGCATCAATTGTTTCCCATTGACAGTACAGGCTCTCCTCCAGCTGGAACAGTTTTTGTGTAGTTAGTTCTCGTAGTCTGACAATACCACGAGGATGCGGCAGAGGTGCTGCGCGAGACCTGCGTCAATCACAGCAGCAGAGAAACACAATACTGGAAACAGTTATGGTTTCCCTTCAAAATAAAACATTTCCACAGTAAAATTACGATTGATGGTGAGCGGACTTAGCCATGAGAGATATACATATCACGTACGATGCAACATGGATTATGCCTGTCACTTGTGTTGTTTCGTGCGCTGACCAGCGAGCGCAACAATACAGCTTCCTCATTCGACCTGGTCTTATATTGAAAGGTTGGACCGGAAGTTTGGTTTACTTTGTTTGCGTGCCTAAAGCTGTCTCCGCATCTGTGACTGCGCTAACGGGATCCCTCTCCCGGTTACGGGCTCTCGTTAACAGGAAGGAAGCTGGCTGAGAGTTAAAGGACGGTTACCGTCAGCCTGCTGGTCGTTTTACACCGGCGCTGCTGCTGCTGCGCGAGCCCTGTCGGTACCGGAGGCGACAGTCAGAGGATGAGAGCGCGAGCACTGCAGTAATGATGCGTTTTATCCTGGACTGCCTGCGGACAACGAGAGCGAGAAACCCGAAGGATGAAGGGTAACGTGACCGTAAACTGTTCTCATGTATCTCATGTTTAAAAAGAGAAAAGAAGAAAAGAAAGTATTTTCTTGATCCACCTGCACGACGTATCATTTCATTGCGGGTTTCAACTTTCAACCTACTACACCGTCGGCTGTGTGGAGGCTAACAGTCCACTCGACAGCATATTTAGGCTTTAAGTTACAGAGTGGCTCCGGCAGCTCGGGGCCCGACGGGTCCTTCATCCGGAGCCTGTACGGGTCCCGAGCACCAACCTCGGGTGGTGCTATGCTGACGTGCTCGTGTTTACTGGAGTATGATTGCCTGCTGCCCAACAACATACCTGAGGGAACCTTGTACTTTCTAGTCTACATGTCACTGAAGTTACTTGCTTTCCGGATCATATAAAAAAAAAATCAAATGTATAGAAATTGCGCTTTTTCTTATAGTATCCAGCAGTTTGTGGGCCTAAACTATATATATATATATATATATATATATATATATATATATATATATATATATATATATATATATATATATATACATATATATATATATATATATATATATATATATATATATATATACATATATATATATATATATACATATATATATATATATATATATACATATATATATATATATATATATATATATATATATATATATATATATATATTCTTTTCACAGCTAGCAATATGGCACTCTTTGTAATTGTCTCAGCCCATATTGTATTGACAAATGATAGATGTAATCATTTCCAAAATTCTCCAGTTTTTATCTCATGAAATGTTCTTCGCTCCATGTTTGTTGGTGTTCAGCTCTCAAAAACAACCTTATCGCAAAAACTGCTTGCCCTCCCTCTTGTCCTGTACAAAGAGAGGACGCACATGTATTAAACAGGTATTAAACAGGACAGTTTACATTTACATAACCACAATAACACAAAATCATATTTTAACAGACAATGACATAATAACGACAAACATTTAATTGAAAAACCTCAAGAAACTAGTTTCACCCTATTTATGAGGGATAGGTATCACTACAGACGCATGGACGTCTCTTATCACAGTCAACCACCACTTGCTGTTTTATTCAGTACTTGAGTTAAAAACCGCTGTTCTGTACTGCAGTTTGCGGTTATCGCCCTACATATACATCAATATCTATATATGTCTATTGAGCTCATGTCATCTGATGTATCGGTCTGGCTGATTATAATAGATAGCAATGAACAATTGAAAGGTGCCTACTCAATCACGGACAATTAGAGGAATGGAGAACTCTTTTGGAGTCATGTTTGTGTCAACCTGGTGAAGATAAGATAATTCTTTAATATTACAGGTTTACAGCAGCAAGAGACACATAGTAAAATAAAAAACAAGTAATAAATATAAGTAAATGGTAAAATAGTAAACTAATCCACCATAGCACTATTATGTATACAGACAGAATAAACAAGTATGTATTTATTCACTTTCTTTTAGCTCTGGTTTGGTCTGACAAAAAAGGTCTCAAAAAGTTCTGCAAAGCTGCTTTCGGCTAATAATTCTCTGCAGCTTTGTCACTAGAAGACAACACACCAAGTCATTTGAGGTGTAGTTTCACTGGAATTAAATGTTTTTTGTCAGTTCTACTATGTAAATCACTAGAACATTTTTGCATAAAGCTGTAACATCAACGTTTTATCACACAATATTCAGGCATGACCAATCAATTCTTGACTATCGGTAAGGATTCAGGCACACTAAAATAATATTGTCTTACAACTTGGCTGGAAAGCAGACGTAGCAGCTGAGGCACCAGAATCACTGACCTTCTTTAAAATAAAGCACCTATGTCAAATAGCCACACTCATTTAAAATCAAAGCATTTTCGATGAGTTATTGATGAAGTGAGATGGTTCCATTTATTTCTTTTGACGGATCAGAAGGGTTTGAACTGGCACACTTTAACTACTTAAGCATCAATGTATGAATGAGTGAACGCATGAAGGAGTCCTTGCTCCCGGGCAGTAACTGGGTTAACATCAGCGCCGCTCCACGGGTTTGTGATGCAGGCCGGGATAGCAGCTCAAATCAGACTGACAACGTGGCTGTAAAGGGGAAATTGCTCACACTGTCAAGCCCACAAAAAACTAAAATGTAGTTAATTATAATTCATGTGCACACGCCTTTGAGCTAGAAAAGGAAGATTCATTGTGTCGGTCATGCTTCAAGCGCATTCTCTGGTTCCAGAGAGCAACTTTGTTGCTTGACTTAGCCCCATGGCAGTCAATGGAACATCTTTGGGGGGAGAGGGAGGGGGGGGGGGGGGGGGGTGGCTCAAACACAAATAGCAATCTCAATACATCAACTGGGATCTGCAAAGAATGTATTGGGTTTTATTTACAACAAGGCTCTAGACAAACCTAACACACTTTCTGTCTGGTACCGCATGGTATACTCATCAGTGATCGAACGTAACCTGCTTAACTTGCTTAAGTATGATGCTGCTATACGTTTAAGAGGGGAATATTTATTTATTAGTATATGAAATGCAATGCATTGTTTTATGGTATATAAATCCACCCAACAGTATAACAATTGTAAAATGTACTATAACAAGCTACAACATGATTACCGCATTAATAATAATAATAATAATCTGATATTAAAATATATAATAACAACAACTCTTGAAAAGCCCAATTGATTCCATAGTAAGTACTGTAAAATTTTACTTTAAGTACATTTTCTTGATTAAATAATGACATACTGCAAGAGGCAGAGCTAAGTACAACCGAACGCTGAATAGGTCATTTTCAAGCGACCAAAATGTTACAAAAAACTTTCATGAAGTAAAAATACATCGTGAAAAAGTTAAAGTTCAAAGACAAAAACACAAACAACTCCGAGACTGGACAGTGCTGTGGTAGCAACCTGTAAATCATGAGGTAGCCTGACCCAAAAGCATACCCTGCTTTCTGGTCTGTTTGACTCTAAATGGAGTAAACTAAATGAACATCATGCTGTATTAAGGAAGACTTGAAACTAGAGATTGAGAGATACACTCATATTTACATGTTTTACTGGGGGAATAAATCAAGAGAGAAGTAGAGTCACTTTTATTGACTTCTAAACCACCAGAGGGGTCGCCCCCTATCGGCCATTAGAGAGAACGCAAGACTATGACACTTCTGCATGACTTCAGGACCAGATGTTGCCGTCTGGTTTTAACTCATTGTTTTACTCCCAACAAACTCTGACCTCTTCAAGGCAGCTTTCCGTGAAATAGCTCTGATCAACTCCAGTGTACACAAGCTGCTCAGCACCGTACAACAGACCGTTAGACAGAGTTAGAGAGTGACCTAAATTCATTAGATGGACACAAACATGAAAGGTAGGCCGAAAGAAAGATCAAAAGGGTTGGATGAAGTCCAAAATGGCTGCTGACAAAAAACAGCTGACATGCAAGTGGCTCCGTTTCTTGCAGGTTGTATCTGTACACTTTAGATTACATTAGAATCCATGATTCATGCCTAACTTGTTCACCAGTATCAAAGATCATAACATGTCCAATGCTGTGTACTGCATCTCCTGCTGCGCCTTAGCAGCAATTTACTTTGATTTTGTACAAATAACTGAATGCAGCTTTAATTTTTCGTACCTAACTAGTCTGCTGCACAGCATTGTGTCGCGTCTTATTATTTGTACTATATATTTTCATAATCCGATACATAAATGCATGATTTGGTGTTAATGATTGATGCCGTCAAGATGTTTTTCCAGTTAATTATCTGGCCACTTAGAGATGCATTTGTCAATGATTATTGATTGGTTGGTAACGTCGGTGCAGACTGCTGCTGCAGCTCTCCAGGATTTTTATGAATGGCTCAGTCACTGCTTTGTGTGTGTGTGTGTGTGTGTGTGTGTGTGTGTGTGTGTGTGTGTGTGTGTGTGTGTGTGTGTGTGTGTGTGTGTGTGTGTGTGTGTTTGAGAGAGAGAGAGAGAGAGAGAGAGAGAGAGAGAGAGAGAGAGAGAGAGAGAGAGAGAGAGAGAGAGAGAGAGAGAGAGAGAGAGAGAGAGAGAGAGAGAGTGAGTGCGCGTGAGTGCGAGACTGATGCATACTGCAGTGGTGGTGATGGGGTGGGGGAGGAGGAGAAACGGAGGAGAGGAGGTGATAGATGTGTGACGAAGGAGGGGGAGAAGCATGAAGGGAGGAGACTAGAGAAAAGGAAACACATTCTCCTTATGGATGAGCAAGCCTACTGCTCTGACTCGCCTCCCTCTCTTCCCATCCTCACATTGGTGCATTCTGCCCGTGTGCATCCACACACACACACACACACACACACACACACACACACACACAGGGAAGCAGCTCCGCCTCCTCTGCAGTGTAGCGACAGCTAGCAAGGGGCAGAAATGGAGGAGCGTGCAGTACAGCAGGAAAAAATAGAGGGATCGTGGGAAGGGGGGCACGATAGAGGGAAGGCGGACTGGAAGAGCGACCGCTCCCTCTCCTCCCTCCTTAAACACTCCTGTCTCCTCTGCTGGTCGTCCCCCAGGGACACTGACATCGTGGAGACAGACGAGCGGGTCCTCGCCAAGGCAACCGAGATCAGAGTAAGAAGACCGCAGCATCTCGCGCTGGTGTGTGCATGTGTGTGTGCGTATGTCCTGGTTCTCATTCATCTGCGTGAGTGTGTGTTTTTGTGTAGGTAACACATTTTCTATTTTTATTTGTATTTTGTTATCTCAAAAGGTGTGGACAGGACATACATCATGTGTATGTCTGTGTGACTGTGTGGTGTTTTATGTCACTGCATTTCCCATGATGCTCTCATGTGATGTCATGATGGGATGAAACTCGTCTCAGTGCACCTCGAGATTTGCAACCAAAGACTGTTATTTGATTCATTTCATCTCAACGTTTTAACACGGCAGTGATCATTTCTCAATGAACTACATTTATTACTTGTTTATCACTTGGATTTACAGATTTATAGCAGGGTCACAATATGTCTAAGCTGTCCTTAGAGTAAAGTAGTACATGTCCCCTCTTTGGGACTAATACAGGATTATCTCATCTTAAATTTCGTAAACTTCAAAATGCCATAATTTGGCGTGTCAGTGGTACGATACACATGTTATACAACAGGTATAAGAGTCACATTGCTGGGCAGGTTTCAAACGCTATACCCACCAAAAATAAAGCGTCGGAATTGTATCCCTCAAAAGTCTTTCGCACACTATCTACGTAGTCATGAACAAGGACGTATCAAGACCATAAAGGCCACACATTGAGCCTTCAGCAGGCTCGTAGGATAAATCTAATTAGGTAGTTTCCTGTGCAGACAGAAGGGCCGTCTGTATGCATGCAACGAGCAGAAACCAACACGTGTTGATGAATTTTTGTAGGAAAACACATGCGTAGCATTGCCCATCATGCTTACTGCTGTCAGAACATGTTGGGCAAGTGTTAAAAAACGACTGGCTGGATTAGCATTGTTTGAAGCCTGATGTTGCCTTACACATAAAAGAATGATCCCAGTCCCGTATTAATTTAACACTAGTGGTTTCAAATCAATACTCGATATTGACTGATGTCCAAAGCCCAGAAATTGGGATAAAAATATGTATATCAGTGCAGCCGTCGCCGCTGGCCCTGTGTAAAGGGAATTAATTCCGATGACAATGAAGATGTGACGTGCTAAAATTCTATTAGATTATTTAAATGTTTTAAACAAAAACGTTCACATTGTTACTTTTAACTTTAGCTGGACTGTTCACAGAAGCTTAAAGTTTGGATTCCTCTTGAGGTCCTTCAGCAGCTGAAGATGTGCTACATGCTAATGGGATCTAGCGTTCGATGGATCTCTGTTTACCTCTAACATCACGCCCATTTGTGTGTGTGTGTGTTCATACATCTCCACGCATGTTTTATCATCCCACCCATGAGTTGAGATCGTCCGTCAACCCTCAACAGTGTATGCGTGTGTAGGAGCTGGAGAACTCGGTGACGGTGGAGAGCGTGGAGCTTCAGGAGCAGCAGTCGGACCGCAATGAGCTGGAGGAGACTCTGGTTAAGTTAGAGACGCACAAGCAGGAGCTGGTGCAGCAAATAAAGGCGACTAGACAGCTGTGCTATGAGGAGAGCCAACAGGTAACGACAAAACTGCTATTGCTTATGTACTCTGCACGGCCGTTACTCAGGTCCTGCCCCATTGCTACTGCACATGTGCAAAGTAGTACTACACACCTGTGGTGGGCCCTGGCTCATAGAGCTAACAGCTAACACTAGCGGAGGTTGCATTGAGTTACATTACGATGCGTTCACTCCCTGTTCAGCAAAATGTAATATTGGCTGTAGGTAAATTATAATGTTGTCATGATGCGTTCGTATGTAATCTTGTAAAATGTAATTGTTGATAAAATGATAATTGGTGCATGGTTTTTGGCTCGACTGTAGTCAACATAGCGGTCAAATCACAAACTTTCTCATTTTATGGCTGAACATCCCATCACATGTTTGAACCGTGAGGGGGGTCCGTACGGATCGGCGGGTGTCCGTCACACTGCTGTTGTCAGGATATAGTGACAATTGGTGTGATTATGACAGTTATTCTGTATTTTTCTTAAAAATCCTACATGCAAAGCAGCTAGTAATATTTCAAACAAAAGTATAAAATGTGAGTTCCCTGGACAAACTCTCTTTATCACGAGTCACGTTAGCAGTAATGCGCATGTGACAGGAAGCCATCTGCCCGGTACTGACTCCCCGTCCTCTTCCACCAGATCCTGTCTCTGCAGGCGGAGGAGGTGCAGAAGGAGAGCCAGGTGGAGGAGTACGAGAGGGAGCTCGCCAGAGTCAGGTGGAGGCTGAGGAGGCTTAGAGATGAGGTGAAGCAGGCCAAGAGGAAGGTGGAGGAGGCCGGGGAGAGGGACACGCCCCTGCAGGACTCCATCAGACAGTCCTATGAAGAGATCCTGCAGGTACAAGAGAACGTACACGTGCATGTGTGTCGTTGTTTGTGTGTATCTGGAATTGCCGCACCAAGGAAAGTGAGAAAAACTGAAGTCATAAAAAAATAAGAACAATAGATGAAAATGAAGAAAAGAAAAGGAACTTCAAAAGATGATCCTTTTTTCACCTGCTGCAGTCATAAACAGGACGGAAAACTTTTTAGATCAAACTTAAAAATTAGATCAGCAGAAATATGTTTTTCTTCATTCTGGACTTCCATTCAATACTGTGTCACAAACAAACATATATATTATGTATTTATCTATATTTATATTCATACAAAGTAAAATATAAGTCACCTTTGGCCAGATCCTCTGTAAATTAAACAACATCAACATCAATAGCCCTTGCATCGCTTTTGTTGTTAAGTTAGTCACATACTTCTATCTATCCGAGATGCTCTGAAGATAAGTATTTACAAACACAGTTTCCTCGTGTGGTTTTTCTGGTAACTGATGTTTGAAGAGAGTTCCCTCACAACTCCAGCGTGTTCTCGTCCTTGCAGGAGGAGCACACCCTGTGTTCTCTGTCAGGGAGCGCTGTCACCCCGGAGAGCCAGCTGGAGGAGTCGTCTCCTGCAGACACCACCGAAGACGATCCGCTTCCCATGAGGCCGTGGGGGAGGAGCCAGTCGCTTCCGGCCTACGCTGACCTGATCATGGTAGGCCGCTACTTAAAGCACTTGTTGCCGTGCACTGCGGTGTTCCACGCAGCTACATTGTTGACCTCAGTTTGGGCCTGCAGACTATTCACTGTGAACAGGAAGGCGGTACCGATAGAGGATGTGGAGTTGGAAACAAATTTGGCTGTTTGACAATTACGCACAAGAGTTAAAGGGCATTTTCAGGTTTATACTTGGATTTTTTTTTTTTTAAAGAATGTGTTCACACGCTTAAGTTTTCAGAAAACACTTTATTTTTCGCATGCTGTCTGTCTGAAATGCTCCGTTTTCCATCCAAGACCCCCCCCCCCCCCCTCTCTTCTGATCCAAGCAGCCCACAAAAAAAACTATTAGGTTGCCTAATCTCAGTTTTATTGGTTGGTAGGCTGCTAAGATATTGAAAGTATGTCCTGAAAAATAGAGTTGTTTATGATGTGTTCCCATCATAAGTTTAAGTCTGTAGTGCTTTTACAACCAAACTGAGAACAATTCATTCCAAGAAGAAAACATTTTTAAACTAAGTGATTGATTTCTTTTCTCCTTTGTTTAGGAGATGCATATTGAAATGGACCAAAAAAACTCTGCATGTTATTGTTGAATGACACAATAGTTCAATCCCGTCTTAAATTTCGCTCAAGTGGAATTAACTTTCAATCGGTACGCATTGGCCGAGAACAGTTGTGGAGCGTGTAGTTCTGCACTACGGAATAAAATGGAGTAAAATGTTTAGTTTTTTAACCGTATTTACCCAGAACTTCACCAATACTAAATCATGCTTGAAAACCTGGAACATCTGACTTGCAACAGAAGATAGCTGTGGCTGTGGCAGCAGTCTTGTCTTCACAACATAAAGAGCTCGCTCACTTTCAATACAATACTAGTGTGACGACCTTTATCCGAATGATCCAGCTGTCTTTTCTCTCCTGAACACAATGCAAAAGTATTCTTCATGTTGCAACTCTCTCACCGTCTCCTCCCATCTGTCTGTGCGGATGACTCCTACAGCGAGCCAGCGGCTCGTCTTTCTGCAATAACCTCGCGGATACCCGAGAAGAAGTGGACGACAGCGGCACCAGCTCTCCAAAGGTGAGCTTCATTGGCACAGAAGCTGGTTTCGGGTTCTGAAATCAGTTAACGGCAGTGATCAGCCTTCGTTTAACACGTCCTCCTTGGTTTGCGACGCTTCACAGATGGATAGATCTGACATAGAAGACGACCCGGAGGAGGGAGAGATCAACGATGGCGGGGAGAAAGAGCTTGCTGTCGACCCTAAGCAACTGGACTTCTACCAAGCCGACCCCTTCGCCCACTGTCAGAGTGACCGTATGTATCAAACAAATATGGAGCCTAAGACACTGAGAGGTTGATGAAACTTTTCCTTTAGAGACTTGATAACAAATCTAAACAAAAGTTTAGATGTGTCTCATAATTTGGTCATCCTACCTTAACAGAACATGTAAAACAGTTTGTTCTGAAGTCTCTGGGATTTAACTGCGTCTTTTGGATGTCCCAACTACTGAAAGAAAAGGATGCAGTACATGCAATAGGACTGTTCAGGAATGATGACTGATGGGAGGAAAATGGACTGGGGTCTGAACCAGTCAGGGTTAGTTGGTGGATAAAATCATTGTGTGTGTTATGTGAAGCTTTTAAGGTAAATACTCTTCAGATATCCAGTTGCTGCTAGTCATTCTCAGAAAGACACTCAGACATTTGATATTTGCGACCGATGGTGGGAGACCCAACAGTAAATAAACAGCTTTTCCTGAAGTTGACACAAATGTCACTGTATATAAACAGCTACTGGTTGCCATCCATGATTTATTTGGTACAAAAACTCATGACAATTCAAACGCAAATTCGGATAGTCAGAAATTTTGGGTGACGCACGCAAACACGCAAAATGGCTGATTTGACTACGCAAGGGGGTCCATGTGTGTCTTGCGTGCTTGCGTCTCTACGTAAAACCCGAGTATAAATCAGCCTTCAGTCATCACAAAGAGAGGGTGGAGGGGAAGGGGAAGGGTTTGAGAGCCCATTGATGTTGAGGGCTCAGTGATTGTGCAGCCCAACAGGAGGGGACAGAGAGGGAGGTGTTTGGGAGGTGTGTTGTATTGGAGAGACGGATGAGGGCTGTGAACTAAACCTATTAAAGAAACAGTTTAGCTCGTTGGCACTCTCCAGGGAGCCCCCTGGCTGTCTCCCTCCAACCTTGAAGCCAGTGATTTGCTTCATCCTGGTCTACACCTCCCTCGTATTGTTCTTCTGGAGTTTGGCCTCTAGTCTTTATTTAACATTCTTTATTTAACAATAAAGACTCTCATCCTCAGGCTGGTTTAGTGGATCTGGAGCTCGTCATGCTATACATTGTGTGCTACTTGTTACCCGAAGAGGTTGAAAGGAGAGATAGATTTCTAAAATGTTACAATCTCCATGTGCGCTTTCTCCAGTTTTTATGATATATATTATAATGCACTAATGGGTCTCATTGGTTGTATAAAATAATCATCCAGTTCCTCTCTCTCTTGACTTGTAGATGACCTCTTCAATGAAGACCTGTTCCCTAAAACTGACTCATCTGGTGAGTAATAAAACACCAATAAACTTGTTTTATTTTAAGTAGTTAAATGGGTAGTTTGGCTGTTCTGAAGGTACTCCTCCAAAGTCAGTGTATTTACTCCAACAGAATGAGAAACAGTCAGAGGTGCTTGGGCCATGTTGCCTAGTTTCAGGATGCTCTCCTTGTTATCAGATGTAATCGAAATTATTAAATAAAATTGTTATGATGTAATAATTGAACTGACATGTCACTAAGTTGTTTTTGAATACCCTGCTTTACCAGGTGGTTTCGCTTCCGACCCTTTCAAAGGCAGCGACCCCTTTGCAGCAGATGTGTTGTTCCCGGTGGCGAACGTCGGTGCTGACGAGGGGCTAGGACATGTCCCCGATGAGGGCGACACTAGTCTATCCTGTGCTGAAAATAAAGCCTCAACAGGAACTCAGTGCTTCGAGTCTGAATTCCCCGACGAAGACAGCGACATCGAGATTAGCTACAGCCGAGAGGACCTGGACGCGATCGCTGTGGGTGATGATTCCCATGGATTTAAGCCCATTCAGAGCTCGTCAGACGAGTTGGGGCCAGGGCCCATCCAGGGTTGGAGGTCCCAGGGTCAGTATTCTATAGAATCAGACCCTAATGGGTATGAGCTGGACCTTGGCGCTGTCTCTCCTCCCTCGGACATCGAAGAACAGAGTCTGGGATCTCTAGCCGGCGAGGCTACCACCGAGGCAACAGCAGGACTGGAACAAGGTCACTCATACTAAATCTTACAATTCAATGCTACAATTCATGTTTCATGCTTTCCTTCTGAATGTGGTCTTACAATAATAGATCAGTTCCTAAGTTGAAAAAAAGAGAGAAATAGAGTAAAAATAGTGATGGAAAGACAAGAAAAAGCAGAAAAGACAATAGGGACCTCCAAAACTTGATCAGTGAGGGATGTTGGGCCCAATAGGTACAGGATAAAAGAATATCAAACAGCAAACAATTAAATGCATTTTGTTTTTGCCTGTTGAAAATAGACTCATTGTGACATTGAATTTGAAATAAAGTGATTTGTATAAGAACAGAACCCCCACCGCACAGGGGCTGCGAGTGTGCACTTTTCAGCCCAGCCTGTGAGACAGAAACAGGCCAGCCACATTAGCTAGTGGGATCCCCCTGTCACAATGATTTTATTAAAGCCACTATGTGTGGAATGTAAAACGGTCAAGTTTTTGTACCCTTCAGTGGTTGTAAGAAATGTACTCTTAATCTCTAACTAGTCTCTGGTCGTGCGTAAAAACAAACATATCCATTTTATTCTGTTCCATTCTCGCATTTTATTCCGTTCTAGCATTGACACCTTATTGTTTTTCTTCTCCTAGATCTGAGTTCTGCTTCCACTCAGCCTGTCCCTAAGCTTGCTGAAGAACTCCGGTTGGAACCAGAGTGGACAGGCGAAATAGCGCAAACTCTGTCCTGTTATGATACCTCCAGTCATAAGGGAGAATGGATTGACGACATTGAAGAGGAACCCCAAAACCCTGCAACTCCCCAAAACTCAGTAGACTTCCAGAACCTTTTTATCCAGTCCGACTCTGATCACAACCGAGAGCTTAGCTTTGAGTTGAGCTATGAAGCAACCAGTCAGTCTTCCTTTGACCCATATGGCTTTAAACTCAGTCCAGAACATTCTAGTCACACCCTCTTAGACCCGGATGAAGCCGAACTGAGCCCAGAGCCCTCTGAAAACGATCTGGCCTTTGACCCTGAGCCCTCCTCTTCTCAACCAGACCAACTGAACATTGATCACTTTGAGTTTGACATCACTTCCTCCCAAATGGCACGGGACTCAGACCCTTATGGCTTTAAGCTCAGCCCTGAGGAAGAGAACCAAGAGGTACTGGACCTCTGTGCCCATGATAACCAGGAAGCAATGGACCTTTGTACCTATGACGACATTGAGCAAGTAGAACCCCCTAACTATAGCAACCAGGAAGCACTGGAACCTCATACCCATGAAAACCAAGAAGTGCTTGAACATTGTAGCCACAACGACCAAGAACTGCTGGATTTGTGTTACAATGGAAACCAAGAAGTGCTGGAACCTTCTCGGCTTAACAACATAGGTTTAGTTAGCAATGAAAACCAGGAATTCCTGGATCTCTGTAGTCATGACAACCAGGAGGTGGTGGAACCCTATCGCAATATTGCCAATGAGGAACTACTTGAACCTTTTAACTATGATAACCAAGAGGTGCTGGAACCTTGTAGCCATGGCAATCAGGAGCTGGACTTCTCCTGTCCTGAAAATAAGGAAGTGCTTGATTTAGATAGCCATGGTGACCAAGACTTTCTGGATTTTGTGAGCAAAGAAAATCAGGAAGTGCCAATGTCAGGTAGCCAGGGTAACCAGGAACTTCTGGATCTCGGTAGCAATGAAAATCAGGATTTGCTAGACTTAGGTAGCCATGACAACCAGGAGGTGTTGGACTTGTTGGGTAAGGATGTTTTCCAAGAAGCGAACAATAACCAATGCATTGTGGAACCAGAGGTCAGGTCCACCAATAACAGCTCAGACAGTGACGTGCCACCGGAAGACTTGCTGGGGCTCGAACTCGGTAACACCAGCACCAACAAATCTAACACCAATACTGCCGACACCCCGAACATGGCCATCAGCAATTTGTCTGCCAAGCAAGACCTGCCACCATCTAATTCTTCTGCCAGTCACAACTTGTTAGAAGGGGATCTGGGTTCAGTGTTTGGGGCTGGAGGATACATCGGTTGTCCTGATGTAGCTGACGACCTCGAGCCTCTGGAGAGAAGGCAGGCAAACCCAGTAGCAGAGCCAGTACGACCTGTCAGACCAATTCGGCCTCCTCGGCCCTCGCTCAGGGTGAGTTAGAAACCCCCAAAAAAATCAAACTTATTGTAGATGTGTGGAAACTAAAGTGTCAGATGAATGAATGTTATGAAATGTACAGTATGCCCTCATTGACCTTTTGCATGAAATACTGTGTTTGCAGGTCTTCACAGTGTTAAACTAGTTAACTATTTGTTATGACATTTTTTTATACATAAAAAAATCTCAACAACTTTAATCACATTTATCATCATCCCGTCGATTTTCTCTTGTGTGTGTTTTAGGCTAAGGAGAAGGCTCAGTCCCAGACTCAGGGCATTGACCTGAAGTGATGTTTTGCCAGCCAACACTCATGTGGGGGGGTTACCATGTCAGCAGGGTTCCCATGACCACACCGGCAACAGCAGAGACCAAGTGGATGAGGAGAGAAGTAAGATGACGGATGACTAAATAGATTCAAATGGGGTCGTAGGGAAGGAGGGGTGATGATATAGACCGGAGGAAAACATTGTTCAGCTGTTATTTATTGCAATAAGTCTAGTTAGGGAGGGTCTTTATGTTTTAAAGGGATTTAAGAATTGACAAAGATTTTAAAAATGTTACCTACCATGGGACTAACTGGCTCCATAAAATTGAATGATGTAACCTGACTGGCTTGTGGCCAATAAGTCAGGGTTGGAAACCACTGTATTAAAATCAACAGCATTCCTATACCCTCAAATGATGCTAGTCAATGAATCATACGGTTGATATTATGTCATTTATTTACAATATCAGCTGCTAACTCACTCCGTGTCCTCTGAGTCTCTTAGTCCAGCTTCCCGTCCTTTCTGACTCTCCGGTTAATTAGTCCACAGTAAAAAAGAAAAAAAGAAAATTTGACTTGAGCTTCTTGTTGGAGCTTGTGTAATTGGACTTTGTGTGACTTTGTCCCAAAGATAAATTGTATATAAATTATATACTCAGCTATTGTGGTTTTCAGATTATCTAGTCCGTAGTTTTAGGTCTAAATTGGATAAGAGCTGTATAAAGAGTTTGGTCGGGTTGTACAGTGAATGCATATCTATACTGTCGCCATGGTAACATACCCTCTGTTTTCTGCCATCAGTCGCGTTACGGTTCTCCTCAGAGAGTACATGTACAGCAGGCTGAGAGTCTGGAGCCCGTTTCACCTCTCAACATGTTGTCACAAGTGTGCTTTGCTGCACCTTTTAACCACAGTTCACCTGCTCGTCACTGCCGAAAGGTGAACACCACTGCAGGTCAGCAAAAAATGTTTTTACGGGCATTTAAAATTACTCTGTGAAGTATTCCAGCCTTTGAACTTCCTCCTTCAGTAGCACTAAACCGGCCTAAACCCTGCATTTCACAACATCCGTGTCCCAATTCCATTTGATATACTAACTAATACTACAAAGTATGGTGTCCATACTAATTTGTTTGGCCATCATGAGTAGACCATCCAGGTATCGCAGTGCACTGCATTTTGTTATATAGTGGTACGGTGTGAGTGCAGGAGTACACTAATTGAGCCCCAGCAAATCATTTTCTTGGTTTATTAAATAGGTAGGTGTGAAGGTATCAGCAGATTGCCACTTTGAAAGACGACTGCCAATTTATTATTTGATATTGTAGTTTACTAAGTTTTCCCAGCGTCCATTGTCTGCATTTGTCTTCACTAGTTTACTGCTGTTTGAGTGGAAAGTTTTCCACTCAAACACTACATATGTGATCCATGTAAAACATATTTGTTTAAATTATGCATTTTTATAAAAGATGAATATTTCCTATTTATATATATTTTTAATTCGCATGTACGTTTCAGAATATGTCTAAAAAAAATCAAGTATCAATTGGGCTATCGTATGTACCGTATAGTAATTGAATATTGGGTTCTGTCCTCCCACAAAAATCTCCCCCATTGTTTTTAATAACAACAAAAAGGACTTTCTCCGAGGTGACCTCTGGTCCTGTTCAACGCTGAGTTCTTTTAACCCAATGGACTGAAGTTTTCACACTTTTTTTTTGCGTGTGTGTTATGGAGCTGTCTCGCTACTGTCCTGTCTCGGATCCTGTCTCAGTTGTTCATGAATTCCGTTTGTGCATTGCATGTTGGGACAATATCAATAAATTTAGATTTAGTAAGAGCATATTTACAGGATGAAATATTTATACTGGCTTAGAGTTAGTATGAAGTTTGGAATTGGGACACAGCTAGAATCAGCCACCAGGTGGATGAGCAGCGCTTTATTGCTTTTCAGCACGAAAAAGTAAGAGCGGGCAATTCACTGAGTGGAAATGAACCAAAAGCTTTCAGAGTTTCTCACACGCAGGTGCTTAAAGGAAGGTCCGTTTAGGCCAGTGAGGAAACCACTTCCAACATGTTTACCCTCATCAAACCAAAGACATCAGAGAGGTAAAGTGACTACAGATAGAGAAAGGATGTTATCATCAATGGGCTCGGCTTTGCCTCTGAAGACAGCAGTGTCCAATCTCCCTGTGTATCCATAACCATACATATGTATGGTTATGGACCCAACATTAGCTTCTTATCACCTTTTTTAAATGATGTGGGGAACCTGTTAGCAAACAGATATACATATTTACACATTCAGCAGAGTTAGAGCAGCGTGATCATTCATATGAAGTCTTGGTTCTGTCCACCCGATGAACGTAAGTCCAATATTCACCCGCTTTTAGCTCAGATTTTGATCTCCACCAACTCCTGGGAGAAATACCTCGTGCTCCACTACGTTCACAAGGCAGTACGTCTCTAATGCTTTGTTCACGCCAAACGCCAAGCACGTTTTGAGTACCTCGCTCAGCGCAAATACAGTCGCAGGGACATGAGCTGCTGCGGATTGGTGATGAAGAAAAGTTTTGATATTTTATACTATATATATATATATATATATATAATATATATAAATTTCTCATCGCGGCAAGCATTCTCAATGTCCCTTAAAGCTCCCCATCTTCTTCGCCCATCCGTATACTGAGTTAATAATAAATGTGCACAGACAGGCAAAACCCAGCCGCACAGAAATATACGAAGGGTCTGAATGTGTGATGTCACTTTGACACCCACAACTCTCGCGGAATGCGGCACGCATACAACTTTTAAAATGCTTGTTTTCTGAATGGAGTTTACATTGATCAGGGCTAGCCTATGTAACATGCAGCTGCTCTATCAACACTTAAAACAATGTTGCCTTCTAGGCATAAATACCGCAGCAACAATATTGTTTATGCTCGAATATTTATACGGATAGAGTTGTGTCCGGTTATCGTAACGTTTAGCGATGGGTAACCACAGAACACAACAATTTCCTCCATCTTTGATGCAACACTTCTGGTCAGTGGCGTCAGGACGAGAATCTCAACACTGATAGGCTTTAGCATCGTATGTGACTGCATCGCACGAAAAAGGTCAGTTTTCTGTTTGTTGTGAACTAACTATGACGCCGTCTGTCTAAAGCTATGAGAACGGCAATAGTGAACCAAAACAGTCAGGTTGCAGCTGGACGATGAGAAAACTGACTGAAACTCACTATAAAGCTCTGTTTCCACTTGCTGTAAGAAAACAATCAACATACTGTGTAACCTATACATCTTAACCTCTGTGCTACAAAGGGTTGTACATTCAATATACCATGTAACCAATTTATTCAAACCCAATGAAATAGACATCTTTATAGACTTATCATTCTAAAGTGAAGACTGTGAATATTGGTGTGTCCTATGCACAGGATGAACATGTATCCCAGAGGCCAGTCTCCCGTCACACTGAGACAGACTGAGCATCTCCAATGGAACATTTCAGTTCATATTAGGTTTCAGTTTACGCCTACCTCATTACTACTCTGCCATGATTGCATGACAAACACTGTGAACCTTGTAACGGCAAACATGATGTGATCTTTGACACTTTGTGAATGTGTGCAGTCAAGACAATGGAGGAGGAATGAGTCTCGAACAGGAAATGATACCCTAAAGGCCAATTATTGCTGTCAATAGTTTGTGTTAAACAATTATGAAATCCTTGTCTAACACTGTTCTAACGCACAATACAAATGATAAATACATAATCAATGTTCTTTGAGCCGTGAAGTGGTGAAAGTGTTAGTGTCTTTTTGGACTTGATTCTCTACAGATGAATAGTTTGCCATTTGGAAATGCAGTTTTTGCTTGTTTCTACTGCATTCTTCCATCTGAAACGTATTGAACAATATCTGCTCATGATGATAAACAAACAAGATCACTTATTTGGGCATGTTTGTTTGTCTTTAGGTACTTCAGAGTTTCTGGAGTTTATCTTTACAGCACATGATGTATCAAATATTTGGATCATCTGTGACCCTCAACTGCTCATGTTTCCTATCAAACCGGTTTGATTTTCAGAGCGTCAATCACCAATTCGTACTTTTAATGTCTGTGAGACATAAATGTCGCCGCTGAAAATTTTGGGCCACACACTACGTGGTCGTCCACATGCAGTCCTACAGTCCTATTGTGGCGACTGAGCTGACGGCCTTGCATGCCCCGGTTTCGATTCACCCCGGTTTGAATCCACACTCCAGTCAAGTTGGTGGCGTATGCACCTCAAATCGGTTTGCCAAATATATATATATATATATATATATATATATATATATATATATATATATATATATATATATGTATATATATATGTATATGTGTATATATATATATATATATATATATATATATATGTGTATATATATATATATATATATATATATATATATATATATGTATATATATATATATAGCTTTGAGAGCCGATTCGCTGGCGCAGTACTCGTTAAGGACAGAAACTACAGAACAATATGTGCTTTCGCGTCAGGCTCAAGTCTGCCAATAGTCCGGTAACGCTACGGAAGTGCGAGGGCAGACCAAAATTAATTGCCTTCAAAGTAAAAGCCCAAAAAACTTCTTTTTTTTAAAAAATAAAAAAATGCAGTTAACGCATGATCAAATAATTAACGCTGTTAATTCATTGAAAAGTTAACGCGATATTAACGCCTTAACTTGCCCATATATATTTATTTCTTAATAAAAAAAATTAAAAACAGACCAGCATGAGGTGCCTGATAGGGAACGTTCGCAACAGAACTCCACTCAAAAAAGGGAGCGGAGCAGTGACTGATACTGAATACTGATACTGAAAATATGCTAAAGTATATCGTTTTTAATGTACGGGTACCGTGCTACCTTTTTAGTATCAGTATAACGTGCAGAGTAGTGTAAAAAAAAAGTAAATTGGCTCAGGCACCGAAAGGAAGCGTCGAAATCCGTGTTGTTTTCGGTCCAGTAAGTACCAGATGTCTTGGAACCGGCGCCATATTAGCACCGGTTCTCGGTAGCCAACCCTATTGGAGAATGGAGTGTGGATTGATAAATGCGCATGTGTTGATTGCCGGAGTGTTCGCGTAACAAGTCCACAGCTGTCCATAGAACATGCAATGTCTACGTAAGGACCAGGTCCGGGTGGAGACCAGGAGACCCACTAATCCAGTCCTATGTCAATGTTGACTTATTTAAAGGTGACGTTACACACATTCTTATTTGAACCCAAATTATGATCTTCTACTAAACTTAACCAAGTAGTTTGGTTAATGAAACCTAAATGACACCAAAAGGTGCTTACAACGTGTCCGTACGTGACGAGTTTGGTAATGAGAACAAGTTGGAGTTTCCCAATTGTTTTTCTCGATATCCGTGCAAACCAGATATTCAATGTCCAAGTTTGACCAAGTTTCTGTTTTATGAACTGGCATATGAACCAACATCTTCCATTGGCAAAACCTGACACACTCACTTATCTATATGACATTATCAGAGATTGATTATGAGTTTCATAGCCGAACCGATTTGTTCTGAAGAAAACTGTGAAGAGCATTTCTGTGAACAGTTTTCTTTCTTGGCATGGGTTAAGTGAAATCAATCTTCTGATCTCCAATCATAATAAGACAAATATTCTTTGGTTAATAAATGGTGTCCGTTTCCTTTCCAAATGTTGAAAATAATGATCACTGTACATAGACACATATAGCACAAGAAACATTTCATCCCTTGCATTGTAAAAATGACAATGTTAGCAAGTTATTTTATTATTTGCACAGAAGGCAGTTCAGTTCTCATTGCTGTTGCTGACATATTTATTTATTTTTGTAATGATCCATTTTTGTATTTATTTATGTACAGGCTGCCTATTATATGAAACATGATCAGAATATTATTGAAAGCAGTTGTCAGAACAGGAATATAGTTCAGAGAGAGACAGAGTTGCTCCTGCTCATTCACTCGTGTGTGTGTTTTCTATGATGTATGCACTTTAAAAGCCATGGTAAGTGACATGATATTGAAAAGAACTTCTGTGTTTTGCCATGCTGACATGGTTTTATTGTTATGACAATATGTTTATTTGTGACGTTGTGTGTGTTGCTGTCTCAATGTGAGGTTCTGTGTTGGAAAAAATAATAAATAAAACTCATCTATGATTCAAACGTGGGGTCTGGTTTGTCACTTTTTGATTTGTGTCAATCCAGAAACGGGTCAGAGGAGCAACGAACGTTTATTCTCAGATCCACAAACGATCGGGTCTGCCATGGAACTGTCACTGTTGTCCGAATAGCACCTAAAACCTGAAGCTACACTTGATGTATTTGACCATTTGGGGGCGGTAGACTTTCCTGAACAACATAGCACCTTTTAACAACAGCAAACATTTTGCTTGTTTACACATCCAGCAACCGACCTCAACCACTCAAGATCAATGCTTAACCTTAACCATTCAAGGTCAATGCTTAACATTAACCATATAAGGTCAATGCTGAACCTTAACCATTCAAGGTCAATGCTGAACCTTAACCATTCAAGGTCAATTCTTAACATAAACCAGATAAGGTCAATGCTTAACCTAGACCATTCAAGGTCAATGGTTAACATTAACAATTTAAGGTCAATGCTTAACCTTAACCATTCAAGGTCAATGCCTAACCTTAACCATTCAAGGTCAATGCTTAACATTAACCATATAAGGTCAATGCTTAACCTTAACCATTCAAGGTCAATGCCTAACCTGAACCATTCAAGGTCATATCGAACTCCCTGAGACCCACTGAGTATTTCCACACTGGTTAAATTGTAAAGCTGGGAGGAACTGAGGGTTTGTCACCAGTGAGGGAACTGAGGGTTTGTCACCAGTGACCAGTGACCTCTCATGCAATGTTTTAGTCAGATACAGATCGGTCCAGTAGATGTTCAGAAACATCAGGACTTGCTGCCTCTCCAAGCTAAAAATAAAGCATGATTTACTCTGTTGAAAATGAAATGAATTATGAAAGTAAGAAGATCTGGAGAGCCAATTGATTTTTATAGTTTTATTACTTTTCCATCCTTTTGATCAACAAAAGTTACTCTTATGTTACAAAAAATAAAGAAAAAATATCTGACTGAGGCTAAAAGAAAAGATGAACTTGGATATGGAGGGACGAGTTTGCTGATGTTGTTGTAGTTTCTGGGAGCAGCCACTAGGTGCCTCTACAGAGCTTCAATTACGGTATTTTCAGTGGTTCATTATTTTTGGCCATGACAGAATTTCAATGAAAAGTTGAATAAAAGTACAAAACAATACATCATACAAAAATATAAATTTAGTAGAAACAGTCGACATGGAAGGGTAAAAGAAAAGGATAAGGTAAGATTAAGAATGTTCTGGGAATGTTATACGTTTAGTCTTTACTCATACATTGTACAGATACACACATCACATGTTTAATCATCTTAATTAGATAAATATTCCACCTGGAACTGTTGTTGTAGCATTTAATCCCCTAAAATGAAGCTGGACTTGAGACTTGATGATCATTAGACCACATAGGTCATTCACACACTTGGGATGAAGAAATACTCAGTTGTTTCGTATCATGCAGTGCACATTACGTTGTCAGAGCAAGCCGATACATGTTCATCTGAATCGTAAATACGAAATGGAAAAATAATGACTACGATGCACTAAACAAAGAGTATAATGATAAAACCAAATTATTTTAGAAACAGAGAGAAGAGAGACCAGCTCCCTGCGTTTGTAAGAAACACACACGCACACACACACACACACACACACACACACACACACACACACACACACACACACACACACAGATTTAACACACATGCACTATACAGGTGTCGATGACTGAGACAGGTTTTTTTGTCGACAGCATTTGCAGCAAAGGACCGTCACCAGAACGATGATGACGAGGACTGTGAGCAGGATGACGACGGCACCGACCCATGCTCCAAGACTCGACTCTGGTGGGACAACGAGAGTCACAGTTAAGGACGATATACACTCTTGCAACTACAACTGCGGCTAGCCCCGCAGTTGCATCGACGGACTCGTTTTGGTTTACAGTTCCCGTGCCTTTTCCATACGCCAGAACAGTATATATATATATATATATATATATATATATATATATATATATATATATATATATATATATATATATATATATATATATATATATATATATATATAAATTTATATAACCCGTCAGACGGGTTATATAAATGCTCATATTTGTGGAGCTCTTCAGCCAAACGTTCTTCAACGGGATCCATTGTTCCTGTTTTTGCTATGGCTTTTAAAAATAGCGGTTTTATGCTATGAAACCGGAAATGCGAGACTCAGAAAGGATGGGGTTAACAGACCAAGACCACAGTCTTCCGGGTTGCGAACGGCTTGCGTGGCTTTGTCGGATAGTCTGAAATTTTGGGCGAGGCACGCAAACACTCAAGAGGGCTGACGGGACTACGCTTGCATGCTTGAGTCTCCTCGTAAAACGCGAGTATAAAGGATCGAGACATCTGTCTCTTTAAAGGTGAAAATGCGTAAGATCTGGCCACATGCTCTAGGGGTCAGTGTTTCACCTCCCCTTCTAGGTGTAAACCAATCTTAAAAAGCCAACTGCTAACTAATAGCAGGGGTGTTCATCGGACTAAAGCCAAAGTGACTGAATTTGAGCTAAATGCTAACTTCTAGCTCCATCTGTCCCTCTGAATGGCGGCTGCTCTCCTCCCAGCGAAGTATTCGCCTTATGGACGGGAGGAAGACTGGGTGCCAGTTGTTTTCCAAGTCGGATACTTTGGATATAATCCAATAAACAAACAATGCGGACCCTGTAGCTTCAACGTGACTGTGAAGCCTTGAAGCCTTGTGCTTTACTTCTTGGTCTTCTCACAGTGGACTGAGACAGACTAAACTCTACATTGACTCACTATCACCTCTCGGGATACAAGTGGTACTACAAGTCAGGACAGGCTGCGGCTAGCTGGTTAGCATGCTAATATCAGTAGCTATCTCTGTAAAACAATAAAAAGACGTCTTCTTTTCATGTTTTTTTAACTACAATGTTGGTGAATGTAAGTTCCTATAGGCTCGGGGGTGAGATATGATGAGTGTGTAAAAAAGCATGTTGGTTTCCAGGAAAGTGTTCGGAGGCTCGGGGAACTCTTCGAAAAATGACCGGCAAGTACGTCAACTGGAACGATCTCCAAGCAAGACAAGAAAAACTAAGCTACAAGCAGGACTCATGACGCTCTAGGTTCCCCTCTAGCGTCACTTTTGTTACAGGATAGGTTTTCGGTGGTTTGGGTTAAGATAAAATATATAAAATAATGATAGTCACGAAGTTATGAAATAACATTTTTGTAAATGTTTTTTGGTTTCACACGAGACTCCAACAGTGTTCTGCTGTAATTGTGTTTGGCGAGTTGTGCAACACATTCTTACTTCAGACTCCGCCGAAGGTTAAAGCCATGATACTCTACGTCCTCCTCTTCGTCAGTTTTGTTTACTTCAGGGATGGCGGTTTAATGTCACATACTTTTCAAAATAAACTTCTGTCTTCGGGCGTTAGGTTTAATGAAACCCTTTTTTTTTTTTAAGGAAAAGCACATGGCGCTCATGAGCCGGTCGGCTGTTTGCCGAGCTGGGAGCGAACTCCGGGTTGTGGTGTTGTGTGTGCAAAGGTCGTGCACCTTACAGGACCTTACCGTCTCCGGGTGTACACCACTGGGCGCTCCAGGCTCCGTGCTGGGAGATTTTGGGTCTAGTGGGAATGAATGCTGCCACCATGAAGCAGTAACTCTGCCCAGAATCCAGCTGTGACACCTCTGCCGTACTGGAGTTAGATATGAAGTCTCTCTACCAGGTGAGAAGGCAATAATCCCATCACTCGCTTAAACATGCATATAACTCACCTTTAACATTTAGACATTTAGACATTCTCCATTTAATGAAGACATTTGTATTTCAAATCTAAATTGAAATCATCTCTGTCGTGGACACATGACAACATGCAGTAAGTATTTTTTCTAACATCCAATCAGCTTCTGAAGCCACTGCATTCCAGTATGAACCGTTACACTTATGTATTTTGTCATCTTTCTTTATGTTTGGGTTGACAATAGAGCAGCCTCCACGTGGCTATGTTTCTCAAAGGCGACCTCCATCTTGGTACAGATGAACCTTAAGTCAACTGGGTGACTGTGGCTCAGTGGTGAGCAGGGTCGTCCATCGATCAGAGGATTGGTGGTTTATCACCCAGCTCCACTAGGCCATGTCAATGTGTCCTTGTGCAAAATACTTAACTTAACCTCAAATTGCTTCCGTAGCTGTGTCTATAATGTATTAGTGGCTCCTCCCTCTCAGTGAATGAATGGGTGAATGATGTCATGTAGTGTTAAAGGGCTTTGAGTGGTCAGAAGACTAGAAAAGTGCTCTTCAAGGACACATTCACTTTTGAATTAATTTTCATTTCAAAGCAGGCAGCAATATCAATGGCAAAAGGTTTATAGTATGTGTGTCTTCAAGTCCAAGTAAAACATAAGTTATCACTTCTGCACTGAGACATACTCTCCTGGGAAACAGCAGATTTTGAACGCTAAAACACTTTTGAAGGGCTTTAGAAAATTGACTACAGTGTACCTTGCGTGTGCTTCCAAACTTGTAGTAGCTGATCTTATACTTGAGCTCACTCTTGAGGATGTCTCTGAGGCTGAGCTGCTTCTCGCCCTCATGAATGCCGCTCAGAGGATCAGTGATAGTGACGTTCACTCTGTTCTCGTCCACGGCAGCCACGGTAAACTTCACTGCGCTGATGTTTGCTGAGGAGAGGACAAACCCGCATGAGGACGAGGCTCAGGCCTGTTTATCAGGTTACTAGCGTCTCATTCATAAAGCTGAGTAGACTGAGGCGACAATACCAGTGCTATTTTTCAGCCTCCGGCTTCCCAGCAAGAGATAGCATTTCTGTGATTCAAACAATGTAACCGCAAGTCATGCTTCTTCTGATAATAAAGAGAATCGTCATTTTATTTCACTACACTGAGTGTGTTGACATGCATGCTGGTATCCTCGGGTTCATCAGCATCCAGTGAGCTGTGTTTGGCCATGCGGGCCAACCATTACGTGGACTTTGATGTCTCATTAGAAAAATATTTGTGATGCATCATAAACAAACACAATCTGGGAGGAGTACATTTTTTAGGAGGCCAGGCTGCTCATTGACAACTCTTTTTCTCTGTGTGCATGCAATACCTACTTTCTCTAAAGGGGTTGAAGGGAGGAGAATAACTGTCAGGGTACTCTGCCAGGTCATCGCCATAGTCATCATACTCGTTCGCAGGCACTGTTTGGATTTTGACATTGTATGTACTGTCAAACGGGAACAGATAAATGTGGACGGAAGATCAGTAATATACATTCAACATGAATGGTTAGAAATATTTTGAAATAAGGCCAACGCTCAAAAATCCTAAGAAAGATGGTCAACACTGAAATTCATCTACGAAGAGGACAGGAAGGACGATGCTTTGAAAGTCAGTTTTAAAAACTAATCCCTCCGTAGAGGGGAAGACTGACCGATTGTCATACAAAACATTGTACATTATAGCTTGTTTTATGAAGAAGAAGAAAAAGCCCAGAACTGCTGTATTTGGATGCATTGAACACCGTAACTGAAGTGAAATATATGGTTTGGTACATGAACAAACTTAAATTTTGGAGACCTTGCCTGAATGTTCTCTGTACAAAACTATCTCTAACTTTGCTCTGCTTCACTTTATCAAAGTCAACCTTTGCAGAGAGAATGTTCAGACATGAAACTTTTTTTTAAATTATTCAAGTAGCCCTAGTGGTTGCAACTGGAATCCTACTTGTTCATCTTGACATCGTTGCTCAGATCACATTCGGTTGCTGACATCTGGATGCAGTTGAAAGTCTGCCTCCAGTTATCCTCCTTGCTGACAGTCACATGACAAGACACACAAAACAGGAGAACATTGACTGAAATAGATAAAAACCCACAGAGTGATGACTCACTGACACTTTCTGTCTCTGACAGGATTCGGCAGTGCGAGACGCATTGTGAGATGGCTGGAGGACAATGGCCCATTACACCATTAGATAACAAAAGGAATTCAAAACCTAATGTATAAAAACCTTCATGAGAAAATTATAAAAGTCTAGAGGGCCAAAAAAAATTTTTTTTAAACATTCTGGTGTGCTGTTTTATCAGGTTTATCAAACAGATTCTCTCTCCATTGTCTGTTACCGTAAATAAAAAAAAGTTTTCTTCAGAATAAGTAAGATTGGTCAAGGTTACGTTTAAGGGTTAGGCTCCAGGGAATAAATGTAAGTCAATGCGATGTCCCCAAAAAGTGCGTGCGTGCGTGCGTGCGTGCGTGCGTGCGTGCGTGCGTGCGTGTGAACTCACCCAGCATAATACACAGTGTATGTGTAATTAGAAGGCTCGATAGTCCAGTGGAGGACGGTTTTGAAGTCCACAGACACCCAGCGTACATTGTCCGCTTTGGGAATGTTTTCCTCTATAAAAAAATATAACACAACATTAATCCATGATCTCCCTCCCTGTTTTAGTTTTGTTAGCGTGGTGTAGTTTCACGACAAATCTTTTTTATATACATCCACTTTGATAGGCCTGTCGGATAAAAATGTAACAATAAAATCCTTCTTCTTTCTCATGAACAGAACATAATCACAGTCAGACTTTGCCAGTGGTGAGCTGAAGGTGAGCCAGAAGTGAGTAAGGAGCTCACAGAGTGTGAGATACCGGCTGGCCAGCACATTCTTGTAACATTCCATCTTGTTCTCATTGCGTTCATTTCTTGCAACATCCCAGAATGAAGTTGTGGGACATTTTGTTTAGTTCATTCCTGGCTTTAACATTTACACATGACTTTTTTTTTTTACTGCTGTGTCATGATGATGGTAAATACCGTCATGGAACATATACTGATTACAAGACTGAAGAATGTTACAACTGTGCAAACGCCTCGTTCTGTCAAGCTCACTTTAAAGAATTAACAACTGGCTATAGGAACATTTCCATTATATGTATATTTTATCCACAGCGTAAACCTGAAATGTTTAATGCCTTTTTCATTTTGGCTTAATAAACAAATATTTAATACCAAACATAAAAAACATTATCGGTATCTTCCAAGATGTAAATTTCCATAGGCATCCTATTGGAACATAGCATATCATCATATTTTTATTAGATGAACAGCATATACACGATGGTGGGCCATGGAAGTGACCTGTGGGGGCCATGGCACCAGAGATATGAAATATGATCTACTAAAGAATGAATCTGCCTGAAAAAAAGTCTGTTTGATTGGGATGGAGAAAACCTTTACTGGTAAGCATTTCAAAAACTGAATATTAAATCAGTACTTGCAGCATAGCTCCATGGCACTGGTGACTGACATAGGCCTTCCTTTGCCTGAAATACTGCGATAAATACTATAAATCCCCTTTCATGCTGGGCCCTTTAGCGTGCCCGTCTGGTGGGAAAAAAAAAATATGATGAAGTGGCCTTTGGGTGCTCTTTCAGTGAAGAAAACACAATGACGTGCCCTCCAGAGTTTCCTTCCAAGAAAACCAATTCAATGCCCTCAAGGGGGCCCTTCCAGTGAGAAAAAAGTCATGACGTGCCTTCGAGAGTTACATTCCAGTGAAGAAAACATGATGCCCAAAATGCAAACAAACCATGCTGCACGCTGGTGCCCATCCTCATGCAGCCTCTATCTTTCTATCTATCTATCTATCTATTAACCTACCCACCCATCTACCTACCCATCCACCCATCCTCCGTCCATCTATCTATCTATCTATCTATCTATCTATCTATCTATCTATCTATCTATCTATCGTGATTTTACCTGCAGAAGTGATGACCCAAGCAGACAGACAGACTCCCAAATAGAGCACAGTTTTGAGAGATGCCATGTTCCCACAGCCCAAAGGTTCTTGAAAGCTTGGTCTTGTCAGAGCTCCTTGAACCAGGAGAAGCAGCTCAGATGTTCCTGATCAGACTGACTGTTGTTTCCGGCCAGCAGGACGGAGAGTATGAGAGCTGTAAATGGGGAAACTGGGGGACGGTTCAGAGTTCTGCCTCCTTGTGCCTGCTAATCCCTCCCATATGCTAGCATGCTGATGAGGGGGAGAGGACGACGATCTGTTCAGTTTGAACTCCTCCTTCCACCAAAGCACAGATTGAGGACAGGGAGGGCCTTGGATGGACACACAACTCTGTGAAACTTGGAAAATATCCCTCTGTGACCGACCAGTGCGTAAACTCAAGAGACATGAGTAGTCCATTAGCAATAGTTCCACCTTTACTGACAAGAACCAAATAGTTGGTTCTTTCTTTGTGGGAAGGAGATTCTCGGGCTCATGCTGCTCATGTATTCAACTGTGTTTCTGTGAAATACAAACAGCTTGAGGCCCGTTGCCTTGACGGCTGATAGACTTTGTTCCAAGTAGTCCAGTTCAAAAGATGTACTGGTTTCTGGCCACCAGGAAACTTGTTTGTGTCTTTCTAAATTTCAACCCTTGAGATTCAGAACATTGTCATCCAGCCTGATATGCTAATACACTATATATAATATGATAATAGGCAGACAAAATAGAAGGAAGAATATGTGTTTTTAACCTCATCTCAGTGTGATCAGGAACAAGATTATTTTACAAGCGTTGAATATTTTATGGTTATTTAAGCACTGGATGTATTTGTCTCTTGAATTGTGAAAGTTCTTATGTTGATACAAGGTGCTTGTTTGTCTCTTTTATCTGAGACTATAAAGTGTTTAATTGTGTTCCACGCTCACCCTGTTTTAAGATCACCCCATTGTAAATGAGATTACAATTCTCAACAGGATTATCTTGGCTGAATAAAGGTTTAACACAAAAATAAAAGTGTGTGGCAGTGCTTGTATCTGCAGAGACCTCGGCCCGTGTTTTCTTTTATTATTCATTGTTTATTTGTCCTATTAACACCAACGGAATTAGAGCAAAGCCTCTCCAATGATTTTCGCATTGTCAAACAACTGCAAACTTTGCTGTTTGAAATATCCCTCAGCTCTCCTTCTATTATCCCCTGAGACCGCAGAGCAGCCTAGGAATGTGGGAGCAAAGAAAAGTGCATTCGCAAAAACAACAGCTGAAGAGGTACTTCTGGATTCTCATTAAATATCTATGTAACGTCTATTTAAGGTAGTGCCATTCGGCTGGATCGGAGATCTGCAGTAAAACTTTCTGACTTGTTTAGACGGACACAACAGCACTGAGAAGCTGTGGGAACAGTGTCAGTGTGTGTCATTGGTGGAAACCTCCTGGTAGCAATTAGAAACCATGTGACTGGAGTTGGACACACGCATATAAACAGAAACTCTGGGAAACACACACTCAGAGACAGAACAACACACTACACTATGTTTGTGTTACTCAACCCGGTCACCTAAATATTACACTCATCCGCAACTTATTTGCATCAGCGCGTCGTAGTAGCCCAGATAGTTTTTTAAATCTACACATTCAGGAAAACAATGTGGCAATCCATCCAGTAGTTTAATTCAGGTGTCTTGGTGGGTGGGTCATTTAATCTCTACTGAGAAAAAAACTCTATTAAAGGTAAAAGTCCTGCTTTGAGAAATGTAAGAATGTGTATAAATATTACCAGGAAAAAAGTATCTGGAGAGAAATGGCCCTTGTGAGTGCAAAGTCTAATGGCATATGGTACTATATATACTATTACAAATTGTATTATAAGATTATTATTCATGTTTAAGCAGCATTTTACTGTATGATGGAGCACATTTTGAAATGTTCACGTAAACTTCATATTTTTTATATTATTCTGGTACTTATTTTCATTATCTATTTGTTTTATTGTAACTGTGAAAAGTACTAAGTGTCAAGTGCAGTTTGTTTTAGAAGATAAGAATCAATATGAATGAGTAAGTTTATTGACAATTTTCATGGTCCAAGTGAAACTAATGACACCATCTTAGTTCTGGAAATGAATCCGAGTGACAGCTGACTTAGCTAATGGAGGAATTTGTTTTTATTCGTCGTAAAGCCTTTCCTAAACCAAACATTTGGACCAAATCTAATTCAACACTGTACCCGGAAAGAATCCGAATCTGAATCATTTATTGCCAAGTGAGTTTGCACAAACAAGGAATTTGTACTGGTAGAAGGTGCACAACATTTAACAACAACAACAATAACAATGAACATTTTACTATATATATATATATATATATATATATATATATATATATATATATATATATATACATTTTGATAAAACAAGTCAATCAGTTAAGATGCAACAAGTTAGTAACAAAATGAACAAAAATAATAAAAATAATAATAATTGCGACGACCCTCTCTGCCACCGGCCGTTGTCCCTGCAGGTGTGCAATTGGGCGGGGCAGAGTTGGTCGTCAGAGTGGGGACACCTGGGGCTCATTAGCGGCCACGCATTTAAGAGGCTCTCGTCTGAGCTCTCTCTCTCTCTCTCTCTCTCCCAGAGAAGCCAGGTTGGGTTCGAGCACAACGATCAGGTTTGTCTCTGTTTAGTAACTAAATAAAGTATACTTACGGTAAAACCACTCACTCCTGTGTATTCCCTCCTTTTTTGTCATGGCCCTGTAGCTTGGGTTGTGACATAATAATAATAAGTAGCGTGCACGGAATGAAGTTATTGATTGTGTGAAAGTGACAGGTGAAGGGTAAAGTGATGATTGTATTTAAATGTGAGGCGTGGAGAGATGTGTAGGGGAGAGAACGGAAGGGAAGGTCCCGTGGGAGATAGTCAGTCAGTGGGGGACCCGGGCTCT
The DNA here is from genome assembly GCF_023055335.1 of Clinocottus analis. Lineage (NCBI taxonomy): Eukaryota > Metazoa > Chordata > Actinopteri > Perciformes > Cottidae > Clinocottus > Clinocottus analis. The sequence goes on from NW_027175832.1 coordinate 11,363,308, forward strand.
GTTGACGAGCCCAACAGCTGACGGGAAAAAACTGAACGTGCATCAACATTGAGGGAGAGAGCATGTTGGTACATTGTGTCTCAATAAGCGCTTTATCTACATGCAGATCAGTCAAGTACCGTAGCATTAACCCATACGACTTCATCAGCAGGTAAATATGCCATGAATGAAATAATGATGGAATTAACATATGGTCTAGATTTTCTTTTTTCTAATTACTTTTAAATACGTTTTAAAGTTTCCCTCTCTAAAGATCTGTTAAATACCTACGATGTAACCTGAGACTACACTCCCCAAAAACTAAGAGGCGACGTCTCCTTCACCCCCTCCCCCAATACATAAATACAGCTGGCAATAGTGTAGAAATGAAGCCTGAAAGATAGAGAACAGCCGAGTAGCAGAAATACAACCTCTACTTTTCTACACAAGATGCTTTGAGGCTCAGTATTGACTGTTGGCAGGACTGAAAGCTCAATACTGTAGATACCAGGTGACAACCTCCATTAAAAATGAAGCCAATGCTGAGGTGCCTTCCTTTAACCTGCATTCTGCGCTGGATGACAAGTGAAGGAGTCACAACCCAGGTGGTCTGATCAAAGTTTTAAGGCAAAATGTTATGGTGCGGTTCGAGAAACACCACCATAACGAGAAAAACTCGAGAAAAAGGAGTTCACTGGTCTCTCATCTGCCTCACTGCTAACATAGCTGTTGCAAGAGCATGCTCTTCTAGCGATAGGTGGACCCAACCTCTGTACATTTATTGGCCCTCATGTTAAACACATGAGTCACACAAGAATGGATACTCATAAACATTCACTCCTTGGAAACAACTCTTGCCTGAAGCTGCATGTATTACTGAAATTACTTTGTAGATTGCTGAAACTACAGACAGCTGTTTTTGATCACTGACACGAAGAACACAAACACCCACAGTCCAACAGCTATTGTTCTAGAACATTTAGACAAAGCAATACAAAAAACATCCTGGTTTTACAGCCCACTGACTCATTCTCAGTGATTCAGATCAATGCTACACAGGCATTTCACTAGAGTTACCATCAGAGGGGAGGCTGCACACAGTTGTACGGTAGAAAGCTACGTAGGGAGGAGGTTGGGGTGGGTCAAATAAACAGACTTTAACCCAGGAGGCTGCTGTGTGAAACCCAAAGATACTATTCACTTATTTTAATTGGTTACAACCTTTTTACTTTGCTCGTGTTGTTTTTGTCTAAACATGTTTAAATCTGTTTAAAACGACGACTGCAGTCTGTGAGGAAATTTGTTTGAATTCAATTCAAATTATTTTTAGCCCTCAAATAGGTTTCCTAAGAAAACCTATTTGCAAATGTAGTTCTGTTGTGTGTCAATGTCATTTTGTAGGAGAGGAGATGCCATGTTTTGTTGCAGCCCCACAAATGTTAATCTTTTGGACTAGATGCGCTTATATTTTCACTTTTTGCAAATGACATTCACAAATAACCCAGCTCAACTACAAGTTATGGCGTCTGAAAAGCTTACCCTCGCACAAGGCACAGTTGATGAGACACACTGGGCTTTCAACAAACTCCAATAGGAACTCATCCAAAGATGCAAAGGGAAAGTCCGTCGGAAGTCAAGACTTAGGGTCACACAGGACTTTGAACCTCGAGACCTCTGTTGGTGTCCTGTGTAGAACCAAAGGTCAACGTTGGCTTATTTACATTCACTACTTCATTACGTTACGCGTGTAACTTAAAAGCAGGGTTGGTGATATTCCTCAAAACACATTTTTTATATATATTTTTTTAATTATTGTTACATCCGGACAGCAATAATTTGGATGTTATAATAAAAGCTACACGTGTGAGAAGTGTACATATCAGTCTGTATGTTACTGGTTAAGCATAAATGAAGATTACACAGAAAAAAATTCAAAAGTTTCAGGTCCGCAAAGAAAATCCCTTTCAGGATAATTATTTGTTTGACGGCAATCAACGAATAAAATACAAAAGAAAAGAAGTGATATCGGAGTTCGTCCATGGAGTCTTTCACAGGCTATAGCTACGTAGCAGTGAGTACCAACAATGGCCGCGTTTCCCAGATTCGTTAAGACGCTCGTAAGCGCTAAGAGCGTCTTAGGAGCACTTTAAGAGAGTTGTAAAAGAACGACGCATTTCCCAGAGTCGTTCTTAGCTTAAGACGCTCTTTCACTAAGAACGAAATGTAAGATCGGTCTGACCCACTCTTTACAGCCTTCTTAGCGACAAACACTCACTGCAGCCGCGTCAGGGAAAGTTATATCTGATATTCAAAGGAATACTAAAACCATGCGTAATGAGGAATGTGCGCTCACAGCTACAGGACACTGACGCAAGAAAAATAATAGCATTAAAAAAAAAAATAACGATATAAAAATAAAGAATTTCCCCTGTGTTCCTGTAGCTACATAAATAAAATGAATCAGCATTACTATCATTACGTTTTCACACACATTCGGCATCTGCATATGAGTTTACATGAGTTATAAAAACATCAACAACCCTGTGGTATTCCGTAGATATCAGGGAAACTGACAGGTGTAACTGAACTCTGCTGAACCTCATCAAGAGAGGCTCCACGGCTCCGCGTTGCTGAAGTCCACGCGTGAGAGACACCACGGCTGCAATACAGCAGAATCTCGCTGCGAACCAACAGCGTCGCCCTGTGCTGTCGGACCGGGCTGTCCAGTCCAAGTACCGGCTTCCCCGTGTGGAGATCCAACGCCTTGTCACACTAGTGTCGCCACACACCCAGAGGCCAATCCGCTGCAATGTTGCCCTCAACCTGCGTTTTTACGCAGTGGGGAGCTTCCTGGAGGTGGTGGGGTACGGCACCGGCCTCAGCAAGGCATCGGTTTCACGGAGTGTGGCAGCCGTGACACCGATCCTCCTGCGCCATGCGGACACACATCACAATGCCCACCACACGGGACGAGGTCCGCCAGGTCCACCATGGATTTCATGCCATGGCTGAGATCCCCGGGTGATTGGTGTCGTGGATGGCACACACACGCGCGCTTTCCGTAATTGCACCTGTGTGTGGGGACCACAGGGTGTTGTGGGTGATTTATGCGCTGATAAAGTAGTGGGTGATCGATTAACCTGGCATCGATTGATTTAGTTTCATCACCACGGCGGTGAACAGCTCCCACTAAAAGCGTCTTAGGAAGCTTCTTTGGCGAGATCTTAAGAAAGCAGTTAAGAACGCATCTGGGAAACACTCGTATCTTAGCGCTCCTTCTTAGCGAACCCTTCTTTCGAGCCTTCTTAAGTCCTTAAGAACGATCGAATGTGGGAAACGCAGACAATAACCATATAAGCATTTTGGGGGAATGGCTTTGTAGAAAGACCTAAAGGGACAGGACGACTTTCTGTCTACATTTGGAAACTTTTGGAGCTAATGCTGCTCGCTACTTTCATTGGGAAAGAGTTGGGAACACTGGAATATGTTTTCAGGCTGGATACTTTTGTTTATCAAGCGTCGTTAGCTAGTTTCTCAACATTACCACATCTAGCTTTAATCTGCAAAATATACTTAACAATATAAACAGGTTGTTTTATTGAATTCTCAACTAAGTGTGACTGCAGTGGGGCATCATAGTTTGACTCAAACAGATGAGCTAGCCAGTACGTTGTGGGGGGTCGGCAGTGAGAACAGGTTGCAGAACCAAACTTGTGCCCCACCTGAATCCGCACACAAGAAAATGTCCATAAATCTGTTATGTGATGCTCTCGACCGTGAGTGCACTCCTGTGGGTCTTAAGCAATACCTCCGTCTGGCATGTTACACTAGGAAATGCCAGATTCCAAGAAACAAGACAGCAAGTCTGGAGAAACTGACTTTTTATAAGTCATATTTCATCAGAATGTACTCCTATCTTGGGGTGTGGAAAACTCCAGCACTGATACTGGTGTAAGGAATGCCGCTTCCCTGGACGTGTTCTGCATTCGAAGGCTCACAAGCCACTAGAATATAATCAGTGACTAAATCTAATAGGCACTTCAAACATGACAACATAAACATTCAATATAGGCCGCTTTTGTGTTTCCTGTTGCAGTGCTTGTTGATGCAGTAACTGAAGTAACAGAAGGGCAATGAAAAGATCTCCTCCCAGTTGCTCATGCCTCTGACTCACACTGAGTAACTGCATGCATGTGTCAGCTTTAGTACGACTACATGCACAGCCCAGCTTTGGTTCTGTGGGATTTAGATGCTGTAACCTCGTAATCATGGATGCTGTCAGCTGACTCCTTTCTATCAATAGAACATACGTTTTGAGTAGAACCACTGATGGGATCCAGAGGAATGTTTGAAGTAAAGCCCTCAATGTTTTACAGTCCATCACGCGTGACATTTATAGTGCTTAACCCAGATCATGGTCGGGCGAAGCACTGACGCTTTTTTTTTAATAGTTTTAATAGCCAGTTCTCCTATCCGGGCCATCAGGCCACTGGAATAGAATATTAGTCATCATGTGAAGACTCATACATCCTGTCACTGTCAACCTGTCACTGTCAACCTGGAAAGCAACAGTTTCTTCTAAAAGATAACTGGTGCTGATGTTTCAAAATAAGCTTGAGTACACTTCCTGCTGCTTTGAAGGTGTTTCCAGACTATTGCAACCCTTTAAATGAATGAAGATAAAGGAAGCTGAAAACAATCAAAAACACTTCTACCTTACATCTGACAGTTGCTAATTTGATCTGTTTTGTAATGTGTTACAAAAATGGTGTTACTTATTGTATGTTATGTAATATATTGTTTGAGGCGTTATTTACAATATTGTTTTATAAGGTGTTATTTAATGTATTGTTTGATAAGGTGCGCCATGTGAAGTGAATGAAGTAAAATGTACCTCCATTTCAGTCATATTCTCAAGATGACATGAGTTTTTTCTACATTGTTTAAAATTGTGTTTATTTGCGGGTTTTTGACAGTTAAAGTGTCTCTTTATGACATTCAGAGCAATGATGAAGCATCATACCATTGGTTTCTATATGGACATCTAGTAGTCATGTGCAGTTGTTCAGAGAGTGAGGTCTCTCTCCCTCTGTGTGTGTCTTCATCAGAGCTTCTCTCTGTTTACATTCCTTTTAGTGCAAGTGAGCGCATGTGAGCGCGGCAGCGCCCCACTGGCTAGCGTCGTCGTCGAAGAGTAGCGCGAGGCCTATTCAGATAAACTCTGTCAGCGCTGCTGCTGTTTGCTGTTTTAACCAAATATCATTGTGAGCACCTTAACAGTGTGTTTAAGTGATAATAATGCTGCTGATTTAAATCAGGCTTTAGTGGCATTGCAGTATTAACGATTGACCCTAGACTCGTGACCCCCGTATTTTATGGCTCGGACCCAGGTCTCCACAGACCCTGGAGCAGCCCGACAGTTCCCACACCTGTTGCATGTGGTTCTCCAGGGATTGATGCAAGTGTCAGACCGACCTGGAGCAAAGCGTTGTTATTATCCGTTGATCCATTCTTACTGTGATCTACTGAGTCATCATTACACCACTACCATCACTGATCTGTTCCCGTCTGCCTGGCTCTCTCTCACGACTGTGGCTCAGTGGTGAGCAGGATCGTCTTTCAATCAGAGGATCGGCAGTCCGATCCCCGGCGTCACTAGCCCATGTCGATGTGTCCTTGAGCAAGACATTTAAACCTAAATTGCTGCTCCTACAGAGTATGATTGGTTAATAATCCTGATGTGGCACCTTGCATGGTGGCTCCTCCCATCAGTGTGTGAATAGGTGAATGATGTCATGTAGTGTTAAAGCGCTTTGAGTGGTTGGAAGACTAGAAAAGCACTATACAAGTACAGGTCCATTTACCATTTACACCCACCCACACAGATTAGTAATCACATACCTCTTGACTGCATCAGATAAACATGACCCCAGTCGTGCCTGAACAGGCCATACGTGCAGTATTCTCACAGAAACACAGCACTATGTGGAAGCAAGAGAGGGTCACGGTGGAATGATGTTTTTTTCTTCTTTTTTTAAATCAAATATGGCCCTTATACATGTAGGTTTTTCAAAGATTCCTACTTTACTATCATCAGGACACAAGCTTGTAAAACAGGCAGATTTACAGATGATCTGTGAGGTAGGCTACTGTATTTTATTTTTTTCAAAGTAAAGGCATGGAAGTAATGACCTTTTTTTTCATTTCATGGAACCTATTTATATTAAGGTATTAAGTCATATATATTATGACTTAATACCATGGCTGCATAATAAACTACTATAATTGTCTTGTGAGTAACACACCAAAGTGTTCTCAAACTGTAAAGAGGAAGGGGTTGTAGAATGATATTAATTACTGCTAAATGATTGTTCCTTATTCAGGAACAATCATTTCTCAACGGTTGTCGTGCAGAAACACTCCAAGCTCACAGAAAACAAGGCCTGGCCACGTCATATGACGTGGCCAGGCGACTGTGGCTCAGTGGTGAGCAGGGATTGTCTTTTAATCAGGATCAGCGGTTCGATCCTCGGAGCCACTAGCCCATGTCGATGTGTCCTTGAGCAAGACACTTAACCCTAAATTGCTCCCGTAGCTGCGCAATCTAACAAAGACGGTTTTGATGAGCTTGACTGTTTTTTGAGGGTGTAATTGCAGTATATTGAAAGAATACCAGCAAGTTGCATTATAATAATTGTCCAAATCCCTGTACTGAGAAGAGTAGAAAGTGAACAACTTCTCCCAGGAGTCATGTTACACTGCAAATCGCAGCTGGAGCACATAAACACCCGCAATACTGCAGAGTTGGTTGTTACGGGAACACAAGTCCTAACATTTCCCACAAAATACAAAAGCTAAAAGAGGGGGAAAAAAGAGGGCTGAAGAGTAATTATGTCATCAAGCTGAAACAATATGTTTTCATTTTTCAAGGTTCCTTGGAAAGTTGACACATTTATCTCATGCTGACTGTAAATATGAATCTGGGCCTTCACATCCATGACGTTACTAATAGTGAGGGCTTGACCTTGTACGAAACTATTCGCCTGTTCTGGCCTCTCCAGTCACTTTGAGATCTTACTGAAGCACTTTGTGGTCTTGCCCCAACTCTTAGTGCTGATTTACGAATCATCAGCATGTGCCAACGCTCACACTGCTGTTGTATAAACATCTGCTTTTTGACACAGTCTCTTGCTGACCAAACACTATCTCTCTCTCTCTCTCTCTCTCTCTCTCTCTCTCTCTCTCTCTCTCTCTCTCTCTCTCTCTCTCTCTATATATATATATATATATATATATATATATATATATATATATATATATATATATATATATATATATATATATATATATTACTGTTCTTTCTATTCCATGATAGTTCAATTCAATTTGAGATATCTGTCTCTGAAATTTCTTCAGTATAATGCAGGTTCAATTTTAAATCAGTTTGTGGCGTAATAAAGAAAAATGGGGGGAGGGGTAGAAATAACCTTACATCAAGGTACTTTTTTGATTACCTGGTACATGTAACTGTACAAGCCTTTCAAAACTAAAGTACTGTTCCCCATGCACTACAGAACTATTTTCCAATAAATTCTATTCAATTCATTTGATCTAGCCCAAAATCACAAATTCCAAATAATCCTCAGGGCTTTACAATCTGTACACATACAACATCCTCTGACCTTTGACCCTCACATTGGTTCAGGATGAACTCCCAAAAAAAACTTTAACAGGAAGAAAAAGGGAAGAAACCTTCAGAAGAGCAACAGAGTAGGATCCTCTATCAGGATGGACAGACGTACAATAGAGGTCATATGAGCAGAATGCCCAATGTAACAGAGATATAACACATTCAATGCGTATGACAGATATTATTCCTACAATGAGATAATTAGGATGATGAAAAAATTACAACCAGTAGGACCAGGTCCAAATAAAACCATGATCTTTGTAAACATATGTGGAGAGAAAGCACGACTACAGCTATAGAGCTACACCTTCATGACTAAATGTTTGTCCTCTACTATCAACAACAATGTACGTTACACTATTTATAATAATCCCTCCAAAATCTCTTTTAAATTAAACTTTAATTTTGTATGTAGTTTAACCAATAAGCATTTTTTTCCTCTCACATTGTTTCTTTTTTACTGTTTTATTAGATGCCTTATTGCGTACAGTATTCTCCTGAGAAATACATCCTTCCTGTTAATAAAGTTGTGGCGCCTCATTTATTCTAACCCTCAGGTTGGGAACCACTAAAGACACTCGGCCTTAAAAAACTGTAAATGGATGATGGATGGAAACAAACTCACTTATGCACCTCATCGTTAGGTGTGTGAAAAGATAAATAATAAACGTATCGTTTTTACAATGTAGTTTTTGTCACGCGTCAAATTTTGTGAGCTGTGTTCTTCAAATCAAACTCATTTTGCGATGTTTAATGCTGTCGCAGTTTCAAACGGTCAACATTGTGATCCACATTTGATGGAGATGTTGGCTTTGCTCTTCTTCTGTTACTTCTCTGCATCTTTGGTGGATGTTCGGTTCTTCTGGATTGACTGATGCTCACTCTCTCACAAAGCAGTCAGGATGTTATGAGAGCTCTGCTTGTCTAAACAACGCTCCAGTCCAACTTCAACACCAGACATCTGCTCCACAACATAAGAAAACATGAAAAATGTGTGGGAAGCCCCCTCAACATACCATCTGACGATGTACACAATCATAAGAGGCATTCCTCTCTGTCTAAGTTGTGAAATGCACTAAGAGCATTTTACATTTTACATTCATGTGTCTGAGAGAAGTTTGACCAAGGTCTTGAAGGCAGAGTCCAAGGAAACGTTAAAGTGATTGACGTAAGATTTGGGAAACTTTACACTCGGGAATCCATCTTTTTTAGTTTCATGCACAGCTAAGTGGGAATGAACCAATGCTGAAGCCAGCTAGAAAAGCAAAATAATGTATGTAAATGTAAAATAATCACGATTCCTCTGTTGTTCTCCTGTATTGATGTAAAAGAAGTTTCTTGGATTTGGTAGAGGCCTATATATATACAGGCCTATATATATTAAAAAAAAAGTTGGATCTGTTGAAATAAATCTCTTTTTTTAAGTGAATCATTACTCCAGGGAAATAAGAAAGGCATTGCTTCTTTTTTAAGTCCGGACATTAAAACACCAAAGATCCTCTACGTTCTCATTATTGATCATCTGGTTGGATGCACAGACCGCTAGTCCGAGACCACCTTCATGACAAATGTGTTTTTGGAGTTATTGTTAAAAGAGGCGTGACTGAATCCAACCACTGTACAATAATAAAGCTGAATATCCCAGAGGGATGAATCCCTACAACATGGGGATGGAACCTGCCGTCTCCTGTGATCACGCGCACCGTTACTCTGTGTGTGCTGCTCTCTAGTGGCTGCTTGCTAAAATGAACTGGGATGTGAGTCTAACAGGTGCACAATGAGAGACACACAGTGTCCCAAACCCACTGTGGCATGTTGTGTTTGCCCCAAGCCTTTTGTCTTTAATCTTGTTCAAAGGCTGTGTGTATAGCAGCGCCCAACGAGCATTCGCCCCTTCAGCTGAAACGACTTCACAAAATTAAGTAAAGACAACAAAATGTAACGAAACTAGATATAAAGTAAACATAATTTGAGCTATATTTAGTTAACCTCAGTTTATAAGATATAGTTTAAGTACCAACTTGTCAGATTTTTTTACACCCGACGTTCTGTCACATGATGCTACCTCATGTCATCATGTTCTCATGTCCTCACGTCTTCATGTCCTCACGACTTCATGTCCTCACGTCATCATGTCCTCATGTCCTCACATTGTCATGTCCTCACGTCATGTCATCACGTCATCGCGTCTTCATGTCCTCACGTCATCATGTAATCTTGTCCTCACATCATCATGTCGTCATGTCCTCACATCGTCATGTCCTCACATCATGTCCTCACATCATGTCCTCACATTATGTCATCACGTCGTCATGTCCTCACATCGTCATGTCCTCACATCATGTCATCACGTCGTCATGTCCTCGTGTCCTCAGGTCCTCATGTGCTCACGTCATCATGTCCTCATGTCATCATGTCCTCATGTCATCATGTTAACCTCGGCCTCCATGGGTCCTCATGTGAAGCGAGAGGTCAGAGTTGATTTTTTTTACCATGTAACTTCCTGAATGTGTCTGTTTATTCCAAACGAGGAGCTCAGTCTAACCAAGTTATTTTTGTTGCATAGTAAAAATTGACACATGACACGTTGTATGTAAGGATTCAGACTGGAAAAGCAGCTCCCCCCAACCGCTCTGCCTCCGCCACACCCTAAATACAATAGTAGTGTGTACATGCTCAACCTTCTCACTCCAAGGCCCAGCTGGCCGCTGTTCGATTCCCATTGCATCCAAAAGGAGAATAACCAACTGCTTTAAAGCAGGGATTCAATGTCCAGATTGGACAATAAATGTAATAATCTGTCTCAGGCTGCAGAGACAGAGCTTCAGTGGGGTTAAGCAATAAGGAGGCCCATTGAAGGGCCACGCACATACTCATAGTGCTGTTAATTCTATCACTCATGTTCAGATGATGCGATTTAGCTTTAAATGGATGTGGGCTACCAGAATAAATTCTAAAATAACATTTACTAGAAATGCTTGAAAGCCTTTATAACACAAGTCACCTAATGAGTCAAGTTACAGCTCAGCTTTAATCAGGCTTACCCCTCTCCCTGTCTCTTCCTCAAACACACACACAGTAACCCTGTGTGCTTTCTCCATCGGGAAAGTGTGCCAGTGCCCCTTGGTTTCCATGGCGACCATAAAACCCTGTCACCACATTAATCTGGAGCTACATCCCCCGGCAACGAGAAACACTAATGGAGAAGCAGTCGAGATGAATGACCCATCTCTGTATCTCTGAGTTTGTCCCTCCCTCACACACACACACACACACACACACACACACACACACACACACACACACACACACACACACACACACACACACAGGTAAGGGCACGTTCATACTATGAAACAGCCTTGCCCTACTACTCATTATAGGGGTCTTATAAAAAATGTTCCCTTGGGGATTAATAAAGTACATATCTATCTATCTTACTTTTTAATTGAGAGATTCTAAATCTCAATGGGACCATCCCGACCCAGCACAATCAATCATTGTTCAAACCTACAGAACTTCATTTTGAAATGACCAGAGATGTCTGAAAGCTTTTATGGAAACCCAACTAATATTTTTGCAAGATTATTCCAGTTTGGACCTCTTGTTACCTAAAATTCATGCATACAAACAACACTTTATACTTTATGTAAACCAAAACATTTCAAGAGCTCGTCTCTTTGGGGATTTTTTTGGAAAATGAACAAACTATCAAAACATACACAGACCCTGTAGCTTCAACTGGACTTTGAATCCAGGTCAGTTCTACTTCTTGGTCCTTTCACGGTAGACTGAGGACAGACTGAACGCTACAGTGACTCACTATCGCCTCTACGGGTACAAAGTGGTACTACAAGTCAGGACCGGCCGCAGCTAACTGGTTAGCATGCTAATTTCAGTAGCTATCTCTGCAACACAATACATGGACATCTTTGACAAAGTGTCACAACCCGGCTCCAGGGCTACGACAAAAGAGGGAGACAAACGAGCAGCTGCTAAACAAAAGCACTTTATTTTAACAATCACATAAATAGAACTAAGTCAAATAAAGGTAAAGGAACAAAGAGACAAATCACAAGATAACTGGTGGCAGTGTCTGTGACACACTGGATGTTCTTTCCTCAGCGCAGAGACAGACCCCAGGCTACCAAATGCAGACAGTCTTATATCGTCAGGCCACTCCAACTCAGATGTTCCTCATTCAGGCTGACGACACTCCAAAACCGCACCTGTGATTCAAAACAGTGACACCGAGGGTACGGGAAGAGGAGGGTCGTCACAAACACACAGTAAACTCTTCACATTCTGAGCTGGTATTGCATGAGCATGCAACACTGTATTCAGGTAGTTTGGAGCACAGTAGAATTAATGTTCCATTCAGTCAGCAGGGAAAAGGGTTTTCTCTTTCCAAGCCTGTTGTTATTGTGCTTGTAAGAGAGTTGTCAGGATCTGATCAGGCAGAAAGTATGAATTAGTCACTGACCTATTACAACACTTACTGTGGTTTTTTTATGATATACAGCAGTGGGCCGGCCCTGTGTTTTGCCTCTCACACGCCATGTTGGCGGCCTGTAGGATTAGATCAGAGCATGTCCATGGGATGGAGCAAGACCCTCTTTCTGTGCATGGGATGGAGAAAGATTCTGAAAAAAGAAATGTAACTCCTGCCCCCTTGTTCTGACGTGGCTCGTAGTAGCAACCGCATCAGCAGTGACATCCAGCTTGCATGGTTTTTGACACTTTGTTTCCAAAAACAGGGATGCTGTCTCTGTAGCCTGGTTTTCCACTGTTGCTAGGTAACAGTGTGGGGGTTTGCCCACATAACAACACAGAGCCTCGGAAGCTGTGTGTGTGTTTGCGTGTGCGTGTGTGTGTGAGTGTGTGTGCATGTGCGTGTGCGTGTGCTTGTGTGTGTGTGTGTCATGGCAGAGAAACAGCTCTGTCTTTCAGTGAAGCAGGCGCACACTTACTGACTCTCGACACGTTTCCTGTTCCCTTCCCTCTGTCCATCTGTGGAAACCACCCTGGCCACTTTCAGTGTTTAAGATTTTTAGAGAAGAGCGTTTGAGGTGTTTTTTTAAAAAACAGAACATGGAGCTGAATAGCCTCTAACAAAGAAATGTATGTCAAAGTTTTTACTGGCTTAAAATTCTCCTCCAGCCCCAAAACAGGGGAACATTGTTGAAATGACCAAATGGAACCTTGGCTGAGCCTCTGATTTAAACACGTTTCAACGTGTCCCGTGGCCGTGCAGACTGAGAACACCCAAAAGCTTCCACAGTCACGGAGTGGAGCTCGGTTATAACTCACTCCAGTTCCCACATCCAGTCTATGTCTAGAGCAGGGGTCACATGGGTAATAAATGTATACATTTGACTATGAGCTTAAGATTTAAGGATAAAAGAAAATAAATAAATACATGTGCATATACATTTATTTTGGACCAAAAGTATTGGTTTGCTAACCCTGTTTTTTTTTTTTTTTTTTATCTTTCTGATGATCAAAAATACATACAGTTATGTTTCCTTTTAAAAGAAGATATCTGTGTCTTTATGAGGTGGCTTAAACCTAATTTACTGTGAAGAGGAAGTTTCTTTTGAAAAGACAGTGTATGTAACAAGTGCATACTGACACACTGTCCCTGTCCAAAACTAATGTTGAAGGGGACCGTATAGTTTGAATCTTTGTGCCACTGACCACACATTAGTATTTGATGAGTCCGGAGTTGGAATGGGTTTTTTAGGTACATTACTCAATTTACCGTCCATGCATTACATAGAATAGGTCAACATGTTGCCTTATGAACAGTCCTGTGCATCTACCTTCTGATTTACCCAATGATCCAGGTTACCAAAAGACATCTAAGCCAATCAGGGGGTATTTTAGCTCAAATCTATACTCCCAATGATAACTGATAATGATTATTTAACTGGCTAATAACATTCAAAGCTGGGGTATTGTGACCACTCTGGCAGCAGTATTTTGTAAACGCTGGAAACGTTCCAGAAATTTATTTCTGGTGCAGTCCACTGAATAAGGAGTGACACTAGTTGGCTGTAAACAAGGGCATGAGAAAGGGTTTTTGTTTTAAAATTAAACCCCTCGATTTCCAGCCTCCTCAAACTAGTGCACATGGCATAGGGACTGGAGTCTGCTTTGTGTATTCCCTGAGTGCTTTAACTCTAAAGACCTTCATTTATATTTGCCTTGGCGTGCTGTAAGTAATGTGACAGAGGAGAGGTCTGATGTGCACAGTGGACAGATATCTGTTTATCGTCACTTTAATGGCAAAACTTTGTATTTGCAACATTTTATTTCCAAGACGGACATGAGGCTGAGGTCACATATTGAATTAATCTGATTTGTGTCCATTAGTGGTGAAATGATTCACATAAGAAGATGGCCAAGATGCATACTGTTCGTCAACCTTTCCCTTCCTTTGTTGTGACTTCCTCTCTCCCCCTCTGCGTTCACACAGTAATTGATTTCAGAGCTGAGCGTGAACTCACTTATATTTTCCCTCTGAAGCATCTATCTTCCCCAAGGAGGCATATGTGATCACATTTGCTTTGGTTCAGCTCTCTGTAACACAAACTCACAGGAGAATGCAGACAGCCGTACACACCGGTGCATGGTGATTAACTCGAAGACAGAGGCACTTCTATCAGGAGAGTAGAAGGCTCTTCATGGATGGCCTCTTTCTCATTGGTGTCATTCATTTTATTTTTAAGCGATGAGGAACAATCTTTATCAAAGTCAGTTTTATTTGTCAATTCTTCCATTTGTGCCAACAAAAGGATATTCAAAATTGTGTCTCTCTTCTATCCGACATGAAGTGAATGTACATGTAATAAAATGCCAAAACAGTTCTAAAATTAAGCAATAGAACAACATGTATTAGGAAACTATAGGTATGTGTTATAGCAGAAGTTCAGCAGCAGAGGACATGAGTCTAGATGTGGGAGTGATGAGGGAGTGGGATGGTGGGGAGAGCGTTCAGACTCCTAACAGGTTAGTGGATGAAGCTGTTTGACAGCCTGGTGGTGCGAGCACAGAGGTTCTGGTATCTTCTACCAGATGGCAGGAGGCTGACGACACCGTGTGAGGGGTGGTAGGAGTCATTCACATTTATGGTCACTTTGCGGGTGAGGCGGGTGTCATATATGTCCTGCTGTTATGTTGGCTAAGTAACAATGGATGAGGAAGAATCTTCATACTGTTTGGGTGTTAATGAGCAGAAAAAGGGCTGTCATTTTTAAATTGTGAATGCTCAAGCTATAATGCAAATACCACTGACTGTGCAAAAGTTAAAGGCGGGGTAGATCATCTTGAGAAGGCAAAAGTAAGCTAAATTATGTGTTGTAATGATCCAAATGAAAAACCCAGCCCAGTGTTGCCAACTCTTATCTAATGAAAGTAGCACCACTAGCTCCTGAATTTGCTAAATCTATGGAGAAAGTCGGCAAGCCTTCAGGCCTCCTTCTAAAGCCACTCCCTCAAAATCCTCAGAATGAACGTCAGCAACAAAAACGGCTACTGCTGAATGAAGTGATTGGACAAGCTTAATAGGGTTCTGTGACAGCCAAATACCACATTTCCCCTCTTTGTTTGCTAGATAATATGATTCAATAATGTATGTCAGGATGTCATGAGGATGTCAACAAAAATCTTAACTTTTTGGAAGAAGATCACCAACCTTGGCTTTAAATAGTTTACTTTGAAATCTATATCTGATTGTATGTGGTTGGAATTCTCCTCTTTGACATTTCTACAGGGTCTGCAAAACAAACTGATAGTGAGGGGCATAAAGGATGCACATGTTTAACAGGCAGGGAGAGCGAATAACCTGCATCATGGGAACTGTTAAATGGAGCTTTCTATTCCCCCTAAGCTCGACTACTGGGGAGTAAATATTGTGAAATCCTCCTCTGCATCACTTTGGGACAATTTATTATAATGAGTATCCTTTAATAGGAACAAAAGTCCTCACCAAACACATGAAAAACACCCCTCAAGCTAAAATAAATAAAGTTTGACCAAGTGGAATTAAAATGATGGATTCATTTGAACATGTTTCTGTTGTGGTCCTCATCACACCCAAAGCATGACATGAAAGATGAATACAGCAAAAATGTATGCTAAATGAAAACGTGTTGTCCTCTCAATCAGTAACTAGAATGGAAGATTTGCCTCGTTTGCTTTGACAAATAAGAAGCTGTCAATGTGGTCTGAGAAGCTGTCAAAGAAAGGACACGAACTGGCCCTTTAATGACTGGACCGCTCCATTCCTATTCAAAGGGGGAGGACTGACCGACTAACAATTAGATGTACTTCAATGTATTTATAATATAACGAGTTATACAGCCCTACTAAAGAAATAACTTTATAAATGGAGATGTTTAGAGTGAAAGTGCTTGCAGTCGATACGAAAAACAGTAAAGGGCCGTCAGGTCCACTCAGCTCCCCCATTCAGCTGCATCCGTCTGTCTTCTTGGTCTCAATTGAAGGGACTAAGCTGCTGGCAGCGGTGTTAAACTAGCCAGCGAGTAAAATTAGAACCGGAAACGATGTTGATTTACCTTCAAAACAAAAGCACGAGGATGATTTAATACTTTCAGATCATCTTTGAAGATTAATATTAAAACATCCACAGCTAATCATTTAACTACAGCATACTTGGACGGTACTGTTACATTTCACTCACTGGAGGTGCATACAAATGTCGTGGGTTCTTGCATTGAAACAGAAACTAAAAAGTAACTCACCACCTATCTATATTTAGTTAACATAGCCATTTAATGTTTTGCATTACATAGGAAAGAACAACGCCATACTTTCTCTGTATATTGTGTGAGCAAAACCTTCACAAGTAGGGTATACTTACATCGGTTAAATGATCGTAATACAGATGTAGATAGAATTTGGACACAAGTCGGCCATTGTTGTGAAAGGTGTGACCGGAAGCGCGTGTTATACTGCCGCGCAGTCTGACAGGGGAGCTGCTGGCTGGGAACAGGATGCTGTCAGGCCGAACAGACGCATCAACCTAACGGAGAGAAACCGCAGCAGCATCCTTTGTTTTCTGGAGCTGGATACCCAGGTAAGGACGGCTAACTAGCGGAGTTGTGATACTAACCCGGCTGCCCGTCAGCCCGATAACGCGTGAAACGTGTTCTTAAACCCGCTTGGCGGTACGCAGGACGTGTGTTTTTTTTCTCTTCCCTTTCTCCACATGTCGAAAAGATGGCTATTGTTCGGCATCCTGACACACAGGCAGCTCAGACAACATGCATTTAACGCCGAAAAGGTCATATATGTACAGCACAACGCGCGTGGCGTCTGCTAAGGAACACAAACACATTCCGGGCTGTGCCGCTGTATCGGTGGGTGTCCGGCATTGCGTTGCACCACCACCACCATGCATTGTAAGCGGGCACGCACGCACGCACGCACGCAGGTGTTGTTGGTGTTTGTGTCAGCTGCTAATGGGCAGCTCCTGACACGTGCAGTGCTGTGTCGCACCAGTATATTGTGGCACTTGATATTTAATATCAATCGGGGTCGGACATAGCAGTGCCGCCCAATATTATATACAGAAACCTAGTTCTGTCTGGTTAAGGGAAAACCCAAATAGTCAGAATATTTGTTATTAGTTTTATAAAAAGGCAAACTTGGATTGCAAATGAAAATAATAAGAACAAAAAACGTAAAGCTCCATTGTTTTATCGACTCTATAAACTCATATAATAATGCTTCTATAAGACAGCTATGATTAGCTGAAACTGACCACTGAAGCCAGCAGTGCAGTTTAAGCTTCTTGTATTCACTGAACAGTTGCAGCCCCTCCTCAGTGGACGCTCTCTCTCTCTCTCTCTCTCTCTCTCTCTCTCTCTCTCTCTCTCTCTCTCTCTCTCTCTCTCTCCATGTGGTCCAGTATTTACAGGTCAGCCCTGCAGGGCCATACGTGGGTGGGGAGAGCGGCTGCAGTGGTAGTGGATCATTCCTGGAGGTCTGCAGCTTACGATCATTTCTACAGGGCATGGATGAACTCTTTGTTTGGTGCTGTCCCAAATGACAAAACCACGAAGCACCTGGGACTTGTTGTTGGGCGTGTTTCCCAGAGACAGTGGCACGCTAGTTCTGGTCAAAACCTAGCTCTAATCGGAGGGTCTTCCAGCTCTGGTTTTTTATTTGTTATGCTAACAACATAAGCTGTACCTCCAGGGACTGACCTGCCGATCACAGTGTCGCTAACAGACAACAAACGGTCTCTTTTCCAAGTGAAGTTCGTGTTTTGTAGTAAATTAGCCTGATCTGACTGCAGTTATTTGGGGTTGAGCAGGTATAAAACGGCTCATGGGCGATTAAAAATCCCTGACTTTGTTTGACAAAAAAACAAATGTCCCATCTAAAATAAATGAAATATGCCAAGCTTCACTTTTTCCATGTTGCAGGCTGTGTTATAGAAATCTGTTACTGTTTTTCCAATTTAGAAAACCAGTGCCCAGATTGGCTAACTGACAGTGACTCATGACAAGAAAAGCCTCCTGATAATAATTGATCACATGAGGCATTATATAACAGAGGTCTTGCCCAACTCATCATATCAGTTAATTGTGCTATAGTGCTGCATACTTCAAAGCAAATGTCCAACGAGATCAGCACAAGCCAGTTGACCGACAGTAAGCCTGGAGCCCTGGGCCCCCTAGGGCAGTTGGCCACTTTGCCCAGTCACTAATCCTGCCATGGTGCCTGGTCACCAAACCTGAAGTAACCGTTGGATCAGCATTCTTCAGATTGCTTTCCCCGGAATGAGGCTGTAGAAACAATGACCAGACATGTGAGAAGCATGAAGAAATGCTATTATAAAGCAGGACTTCTGAAATCACATGTTTTTTTAAGAGATAGCTGAGAAAACCTGGTTAAGTTGTTGTTGGTATGTTAACGTTACACAGGTCAGCATTTTTTGTTTCACTTTGTATTGCCTCTCTTCTCTTTGGAAGTGTTTTCCTAATCTCTGCGATTTCCACATTGCATACGCTCCGATGGGACTGACATGACCTCGCAGTCTGATTTGCACAGCTTCTTGGTTATTGAGGCCCTTCGACCTAGTTCTACAGTCAAGGAAAAGTCCTGGAATTTGTGCATCAGGGCCACAGTGAGAACCTTGCTGACAGAGCACTGCTTCTGTCTGCAGTCCTGATGAGTAATGTAGATAGTTTGGTCTATGCACCAACACTAAGGCTTTTTCCTGGCTCTGCATGGAGCGTCAGTGTGAGGCCCAGAGCTGCAGTGTCCAGGACCACTTGATCACATTTATCGAGCGTAATATATGAGTTGTTACACTTGACTTGTTATTAAATATAGTTGTTCTTATACTGATACCAGATCGGTCCCTGTTACAGCCTAAAATGCTGTATTAGTAGCGGCAAGTATGCAAGTGTGTAGTGTAGTAATCTGATATCAGGTTATCATGCATCATCAAATAGTTGATTTGTGCTAAACTGGAACACCAACATGTGTCACTCGGTGCCCGAGCCGTTGCAATTGCTACTGCATGTGTGCAAATTAGTACCACACGCGTGTGGATAAACATTCTTGAGCACCCACTTTGATCGGCGACAGCCATTGCTGGAGGTACGTCTGTACCTACCTCTGTACCCACATCCGTACCTATTTACGTACACACCTCTGGACCCACGCCCGTACACACATCCATAAGCATGTACATAACCTTATACGTACCCAGTTCTATACTGGGTATTGTTTACTTTTATGGTTAATCATCTATAAAATAGTATAACATTGTACAAAACATTCCCAAGGTTCCTAAAGTTCGAGGAGATTTGTTCAACAACAATCAAAGAAGCTAATGTTCACATTTGAGGAGCTTGTGTTCTGCGTTTAAAGTATAGAAAGGGAGATACTTTATCTAGACCTGAACTCCTGTACAGAGTTGTTGTCCTGTGGCCCTGAGAGGAGCCCAGCTGAGAAGCTGCTGGTCTGTCAGTTTGGATGAAGCCTCTCTCCTCCTGCTCTTTTACTGCTGTCAGCTCTGTTCCGTTTGCATTGGGTTGTTTTTGGCAGCTAGTGTTTAGCACTTCTGTTAGCTGGTTAGAGTCTAATCAATCTTAATAGAAGAACCATATCAGCTGACTCAAACTCACTCCATTACCAGTGGTCCATATTTACATCATCACACACTTTTTCATGACGTTGATAATAAGATATCCCTTTTCACAGTCAGTGCCTCAGTCTCACAGCAAAAAAGAACATTTCATGCCTCTTGTGTTGTATCTGCTGTCAGAATAAGAGGGAACTTTGAACGGCCTCATTGGGGTCATGATGGATACAATTAGGAGCAATATGTAGAATTTAGGGGGATCTTTTAGCAGAAATGGCATAACACCTATAAACACATATAGAGATCAAATAACATTTGTATTGACATGCGTTCATGTAATCACATAAAGCTAAGGATAGTGTGTCGGTGAGCTTAGAAATAACACAGGTTTGGGCTTGCAGGTCAAAAACTAACAAGGCAGCAGTTATTAATAACTATAATTCCATAAACATTGTGTGGAATAGTCCACATTCTCTTTCCCCTCGTGCTCTGTTGATCACACAGTCCTTGTCTCAGTCCTGACACTTGTGCTATTAATGCATAAAGATGTCTACTTGCTGGTCCAGTACAGGTGGTCGATTATTTATGTTCATTTATTTTGCCCCGTTGGATGGATAAGCTCTCCTAACAGGTTGGGTATGACTATTACATGGGGAGTGGGTTCCTCTTCCCGGAGTCTACCACCATTTTTCTTCAGTAGCCCAGATAGACAAATCCTTACCGCTACACAAGATGCCTCTAAATATTTCACACTGGTCCTAAAAGTAAAATGAATACTAATTCCAAAGTCTCATTGTATAAAAAGCATTTAATGCCTGCTGCAGCCTCGGACTAATAATTGTTCTATTCATTATTTTGGTTCAAACATTGAGGCACATTATGCAATATAGATTCACACTAGACGTGTCTGAGAGGAACAGGGCTCGCTCTGAGTAGACGTTCAATCAATCATGGCTGAAATAACCACTATTGTTGCTATCCCCTGTAACTAAAGCTGTCTCGTCTGGGTTCATAACATCATCTGAAGCTGTATTCACTGCATCTGGAAGCCACACGTCGGCTGGTTTACTAGGGGTTTGAACACAACAGAAGCTATTCAGCTGTGTTTTAATTCAAATGAAGGAATAAAAAGGGATGCTGAAATAACTACATAATGATACCGATTTGTAAAAATTCTGAATTCATGTTTTGTTAGTTCTTGACGACATACAACATCTTATAAAATGCCTGTTTTCAGTATAAAGCTCTTATCGATTGGTGCTGGCTGTGCTCCATCAACACTAACAATAACGTCAAACATAATGCTTGTCCCATATGGTTTATTCCCATACATTTACTCATGGTTCCTAATGTCAGGTATCGTAGGTGAAGCATTTCTGATTCAACAGCAGGACATCAGGGATGCAGGAAGAGAATCTCAGCACTGATAGGCGCAAATCCTAATTTCACAAAAGAAATTGCTGTTCTGCAAGATGAGGGGTTGGCTCATTGATGTATGATCAGATAGTTTATTCAAAATATTTTCTCTATCCAGATTTTCACTGCTGTAAGAAATGTGATGCTCTTTGTGAATTTACTAATAATTTCTAAAGTGATATCATAGTGCGTGTGTAGTTGGTTTGCCATGTAATGTTTCATTTGAAATGAGTGTGTGTTTGAGCATGAATAATGAACGGTGTGTACGCTAAACATTGACACACTCAAGGTGCTCAGGATGAAAGCTTGCTTCCGATGGCAGAAACAAGATTATTATGAAATCATGTTCTCCACATTTCAGTTTTTTTTTTGGTCAATTCTGCGCTTGGTGATTCGAGCACATTTTGTCATCACAATGAGTGTCTAGTCATGTGGTGGCAGATGAATACAACTTCAATACTATTCAAAATGATATTAGTATGGATGTAAGGCAACTAAGCACAATCTTCATGGCATCATAGAAAAGCTTCCATTATAACACAAAACATTCAATCTTTTCAATTTTTTTTAGCTTTCCGTGGATAACAGGATGCATGAGCATCATGGACACATGACACTGTCTCTGAAAGCTCTACCACTGTTTTTACTATTACCATCACTTCTACTTAGCAGTAAGTTGGTAGTATTAGGAATATACATATTACAGTATATATAAGACTATAGAACTTCTTACTGCTGCTGCTATTGTAAATACATCTTTTTGGGGGCATTTTCATGTGGGCCAGAAACCAAATTGCTCACAGTCAAACTTTGACTTACGCCTATACAAATTGTTCTATTTATTAGTGGTTATCAAATTACAACACAGTTAAATGTTATGTTTTATCCACTTTGCTCCCAAAATTGCGTCCAACTGCACAATCCATACAGTAGTTGGTATTTTTGCCCCCCTTCCTTAACAGAGGTTCTCAATTGGGGGTACGTAACACTATTTTTAAATATATTTTTTTAAATGTGCATCCATTAAAAAAGTCATAGTTATTTAATAAATATTCAATAAAATATAAGTGTGAATTCATAAACTGAATTTATATAGTTTATATTAAATCTGAAAAAAGATGTAACACAGCAGCGCTGTGCCATCAGTTTCAAACAAAAATGCTTTACACTGGTCAGGGGGTATTTGACTAGGGGTACATCACTGAAAAAAGTTGAGAACCACTGCTCTCTAACACAACACATCCAACCTTCTTTTTCCAGGATTATTGAAATGCCCGGCGCGCTTGGATTTAGGATTAGAAATGTTGTCGTCACCACTTTCTCGCGAGGGCTCGACAACTGAGCATGTGTGAGAGGGCTCATGTTTGGGTTTAGTTCATTTATAGAGCACATTTATGAACAACAAAAGTTGACCAAATAGTGATAAAACAATCCGCTCTGGAAAAAACAACTAAATTTGCCAGATTTACGAGCCCTAACCTGTTTGTTGAGCCCTGTTGGTATCATATGTACACTTATGTTTTCATGTAAATGAGTCCTGCATGAGCAGTTGTAGCCCCATCTGTCACATGGTCACCGACACCATGTTGAGGAAGAGGACAATCTTCCAGACTGTCTGCATGAGACAGGTGGGGTACCTGTCACATGGGTCAGCTGGAGAGTGGACACGCGCACCTACACACTGTAGGCTTTGATGGCGCTCAGTGTCCTTTGTACGTTTTGAGGGCACCTTCACATGATGTGAGCGACATGGTCAGAAACACAGGGGTGGGGTGTGTGTGTGTAGAGGGGGGAGTCTTCCAGATGGCTACCCCAATCAGATTAGAGATTTTAAACCTTTCTACTTTGCCACCCCTTGAAAACAAAGGCGAGTGTTCTACTGTGCTGAAGTGGAGCTCTAAATGGTTACAGCAACTCTCCTTCCTTGAGATTGAGTAACAAATGCTGCAAACAGTTGTTGTTGAAGGGTGAGGAAAGCTTCCGACCCCCCCAGTCCTCAAAGCCAATGGCCTACATTACATCCGTTCAACAGCAGCTCTGCTCGAGTGATGAGAGGCATTAAAGGGCTAGTGCCCCCCAAAATCAGAAAGACATACTTTTTCACTTACCTGTTGTGCTTTTACTTATTGTGAGCAGTTTCACGTATGCTGCGTCCTACACATTTTGAACAAAGACTGTATGTCAGAAGTGGATGTAGTTGTTGTGATGTCACCCATTGGTTTGCAGACTGCCCCAAGTTTTTGGGCATTTTGGCCGTCAGCATCTTGTTTTTTTGCAACTAGTGACCGGAAGTGACTATATTCAGACTGGTGAGAAGTGACCTAGAGATGCCGTATACGACTCTGGCATTTTAACATGGGCTTCACTTTTCAGAACCGGAGGTTGCCAACTGGTTTTAATCCAATATAAGTCACCTACGTAATCTGTGCAGATCCGACGACTTTTTGAATGTGAGGATTCCACAAGACAAGCAGCAGCATGTCTAGGAAACTTTAGCGTTACGCTATTAGCAACACATGTTGAGGTTAGTACAATAACCTGCTGAGGTGGGAAACAGCAGAGCTGGAAGACCGGTTCCCTTTCAACTACATTGATGCATTTAAGTGTCACTCAAGCTCTGATGGCGACTGATTGGACCGATTCTGCCAGGCGGCTGTCAATAAAATTTTTTGTGCGTCAGAATAAATAGATTTGAGTGTGAAGGCATTAGCAGGAGGCGACAGCTTGTAAATAAAGCTCAGAGAAGTTGTTTCTCCATGGACACGTGGGACAGTGAACGCAGCCCCGTGGTTTAACCTCGGAGGATCATCCACAAGCTGTGACTTCCAGACAGGGATCACTGGGATGTATGAATTTATCGGAGCGTGTTTGTGCCATTCATGTGGCGGGTTAATAACATTACATAAAAGCCTTTTTTTTACTCTGGGACATCTGCTGTACGGTCAGTGTAACATCAGCTACACAGCAGGCTATTCTGCCATTGTCTATTTAAGCAGCTACACTGCCATGAATCTTAACTGCTGCACTGGCTGAATATCTTTTAGGTTTAAGTAAACATCTTATCAGGGAGAGAAATACAGGGGGCCGCCCGAGGCCCCTTGATTCACACTGAAAGCATCAACAGACCCATTTTGGGGAGTCTCCAGAAAACCCTTTTGGAAAATAGTTTTTCATTTGCAGTGGTCGCTAAAATGGATGTTTAAAGCTCTGTGTGTCAAGCAGTGTTCATGATTCAACATGTAAAACCTGAGAGGGCCGAGTGTTCTGTGTGGATCCTGTTGGCTGTTGTTGGTGTGTGAGTGGCCTTGTTGTTGAATAAAATAAATCCTGTATATATTGCATAAGAAGTCTGTATTAGACTTAACATATCCACATAATACTGGACCGTTCCTGTGTGATATGACGTCATACGTTGACGTTCTGATGCACTGTCAATGTGTCTGTCCTCAGAGATTCTGCCTCGTCATGGTGTACGTGGCTAGTGCGGTCATTTGTACAAATCAATGACTTCCTTACTTTTTTTCAGGTTTATCATTTGCTTCATTGTGGTAGTTATTTTGTCTCTAAACATTCTTTTCACCGATTCCTCAAGTAAGGCTTACTACCCAGTTAAACTAGGAAATATGGTTTCATATTTTGTATTAAGCACAGTCAAAGTATTAAGCACAGTTAATGTCAAAGTAAGCCTACAACATTAACGTCAATGTACAAATAGTACTTGAATAAAGCAATATTGAGTTTGTGACACAATAGTTACAGGGACTGTTCTGACTGCATAGACAAAGTACAACTAAACTCTTTTGTTCTCAGACTTTGGGCCTACGGCAGTGGATTCTTTACACTATCAGTCACCTGAATATTTCCCGTCATTTACTGAATTTTTTTAACAATGACGAAGACAGTTGTCTTTAGAGCAGCCAGCCGGTGGAGAAGGGCACACGCTGCGGGATGTCCTCCCTGTGAGGAAGGAGCTCAGGATGAGAATATCTCACGTTCACAGAGTCTGGTGGGTCCAGTCTCCCGTGTGGCAGCAGAGCGCGGGTTCAGCCTTCAGAACGGAAGATAATCGGTCATGAAAAGTCAACCATTCGAGGCCAATATGGAAAAATAGAATCATTGATGTGCTTGAAACGTAACCGCATGATTGGCGACTCTGTCTCTCTGGAAGAGAGAGAAAATATGAACAATCTATGCTTGTTCTGTTTATTTATAATACAAAGACACAAACACAGGCACACATACTGTGCCGAGAACACTGCTGCCGCCTGCGTGTCATTTGAAAAAAGGTATTACAAGATGGATATAATTCCAAACTAAAACTATGTACAAACATCAGAGCTCTTGTTATTACTCACACTAGTGGACCATGAGGAGACGAAAAATAAGGGGAATTGCATAAGAATAAAAATATTAAAGTTACGGGTTATAGGTTATGATGGGATTGTTACAGCCCTGACTGTCAAACAGACACAACTAATTTTTATAATGACTACTACACAGATTATTTAATTAAAAAAGATGACCATCTTCAAATCAGCAGCAGATGTCAAGAAACATGTCTAAATTCTTCTAAAGTTAAACTTGATGGAATTTTGCAAAGTACCTGAATTTGGTCTACCCAGTCATCTGTGTATGTGTGTCCCTTTCATGTAAACACCTTTGTTCGAATAATTGCGGTCCGACTACGATCCGATTAACACCCCTGGATAACTCGATCCGACTCGGTTGATAATTAGAACATCGCGGCATGTAAACGGTGAATTGGATTAGGAACTCGACAATGCGTCTTTGCGCATGCTCGGGATCCCGCCGCCCTCCTCCATCCCACCCTCCCAGGTCGTGACCCGGAAGTGGAGTTGTCACTACCGGGAGCCGGCCGGCAGAAACAAACAAACGTAAAAGTCGGGATACTATATTCGGTGGGTGTCCCCGCTAGCTCCCTGCTGTAGCCAGCTAGCGCTGCTGCTAGTTCCATGATTGCTCTCCGCTAGCTCCCCGACAACCACCGAAGGTAGCGGGGTTCTCTCCATTATGAAGAGTGAAGAGGTCAGGCGGAGATGGATGTATCATCACTAGATGTATGTAGAAACACACTTATTTTTGTTCATTCTATTCTCAACATCATTCTTTATCGTTTGAGTTTTAGTTACATCTTCTGCATTGGTAGAAAAGACTGGAAATACAATAGAAACAAGCATTCATTCGCATCTTTGACTTCTTTTAAAATATCTGATGCATTTAGATGGGTGTGTGTGTGTGTGTGTGTGTGTGTGTGTGTGTGTGTGTAGGTGTGTGTGTGTGTGTGGGCGCGTGTGTGGGCGCGTGTGTGGGCGCGTGTCTGTGTCACTAGATTGAGGTCACCAAGTCCAAAGGGTTCAGCTGGGCTCACCGTCTATCTATGGCGTTCCAAACCCGGTCCGGATTACCTCTGTGTGCCTCTGATCTGGTTAGCAGGACTCCTTTTGAAGTGCAGCGTGTACTATTAATGATCCCAAAGCAGACTGAACAGCAAATATGACAACACGGCCTCTAAAACAACATGGAAATGATATGATATATGAAATGATGTACATTCACTGGGCTAGTGTGCTTGATTTCCTTGTCTAATAGTATTACTCACTTGCTTAGCCCCACTTATAGACGGTAAAGCTTTCTTTAGGGTCAGGTGTAAAGTGCCTTCATGCGAGCAAGGTTGACTCAAGTGATGCGTTTGTGTCTGGACCAATCAGTGCCATGTGGGAAGCTGCCGGTTTGGTTTAGGTGTGACGAATCGACACGGAGAGGCGACTGCTCGTTCTAAACATCAACGGCAGCTCCAAAAGAGAGACAGTTAGCCTAAACGCTGCTCTAGCGTCAGTTCTGTCAGTATTTTTTATTAATAATATTATTTAAAAGTAAAGCAAAGAACCAGACAGAAGGTTTTTTCCCATGACATTTTAGTTTTTCCCTCGGTTCTGTGTAATAAACCATCTGACACCCATCTTTGGAAATTGTTGCTCCCTCTCATGTTGTTGGGACACCTGTGAGGACTGATGTCCGAATGTTCATGCTTTGCAGATTGTATGTAACCGAAGAAACTTTAAATATTTAACCAGCATTGGTCCTTTGTCCTGAACCTTATTCAGTGCCCATCTCTGCTGACATCTTGTGTGTGGCTCACAAGATGTCTCAAAGCATTGTGGTTTACTGATGACTGCTTCAGACCGTGTGGACACTAAGCATGTGCCACTGTTTCATGACCTCAACCTTGTCTTGGAATGAAAAGCTCATCTCCCTGTTATTATTATCATTCGGGCTCACTCCCCACTGCAAGAGTCTATATATACCAAGATTTCACTAAATATTTGATCATGGGAATTTGGTTTAAAGTCATGGAAATCCATTGCTTTATATGTGTAAAAACCCTGTAACAAGATATATGTTCATATTTTCATCATTGGACTAATTCATTTTCTTTCAATTTGAAATTCAATAATTCTGGCGATACAATGTCTGAAAATGCTTTAAAAAAAAGAAAAAAGACCATGACATTTTTTTAGAAACCAACCACTTAATTGTTTTCTATTAGAGAAAAACAGCCAATTTTTTTTTGAGAAGTTGGATCCGATGAATGTTATTTTTGCTTGAACACTGAAAAGATTATTTATTATGAAAACGTTTTTGGGCCGGTTAATTTTCAACCAGGTATCTATGCGTCCACTGTTGTTACTAGTTCTTCCTGATGAATAGAGACGCATCCATGAAGTCCTTTACATCATGATGCTGAGGGACCCGGCAAAATTAGTGCTACATCGTCCTTCAAAAGTTTTGCTGCAAAGCAATGAAACATCATTCTGCAAGGCGATGTGAGGCCAACCAAATACATGAAAGGGAGCATTCCTGGTTGACGACTCAAACATAATCTCTATCCTGTTTAGCTTGCAATCATTGTGTCAGAAGATGAAATGATCCTTGCCTGCTTTTTGTCGGGATTAGTCTCTGAACTGATCTTGGCACTCTGGCTTTCCAGTGAGCATCATGTTTCCCTGAAGCAAACCTTAAGCCTAAGCTGCTTCTTCAGGCCTTCCCTTCTCTCCTCCACATCCCTTTTTCTAGAATTGTCTGTCTTTCCCGGTTAAAAGGACGAAGCAGTGCCAACGTCAGATCAGAAACTAATCCCAAACATGTTATAGACAATCTTGTCAAAATACCTCCAAAATGTTTTCAGAAATGTCTGCTGAACCTTTTTAAAATTCTTTCTAAACAGTTTGACCGGGTTACACGAGGCGTCCTCAACTACTGTGGTGATTAAGGCGGGAGTTAAATCTGTAAGCTCTACGGTAAACTCATTAGCTCGGGCAGACATCGGCTTCACTTTTAACCAGGGCTTCCGGGATGTTCCTCAAGGAGTTTGCTTTCTGAACTTTCTCTGACATTCACATTCTTAAGGAATGTTCTTTAAATACAGCTTTCTTTTATACATCTCCTGACAGCCGCCTGTGAAGCTGTGCTTGGTTAGTATGCCGATGTAAGACATGCACGGTGGACTTTAGGCACATCGCAAGGCAAAGTGAACCTACTGTTGCCATGGGCAGCAATGTGCACCGTGATTGTGTGCTTTCTCATTCGTCAAGTTATCAAATGCTTGATAACTGTGTGGAATTCCAGGAACTGCTCTTGTGGTAAGTCTGTGTGTTTTATTTGCAGTGTCTAGAAGAAGAATGATGATCTCTATGACGTTGATTTTGAGCAAGCACATGTAGGTGACGTGAAGCAAAACACACAAAACTAAACTATAAGTATATAATAAAGATAAACCGGTCTGAGCAGCTTTCATGTTTGAAGATAGACTGAATAACATCTGTTATGGGAGCAAAGAGTTTAATTCAGTGCCCATCTCTGCTGAGTAGGTTTAGTGTTCGTGAAACCAAAAGTAACATGCTTATTTAAACACAAAGCATGATTTTTTTTTTTTACTAAACCAAACCAAAAAGTTGTTAGGGTTAGTATCACACATTGTCATTGTTGAGAAAAGGAAGTGTTGTTCAAAGAAGTTAGTGTTTATGTCAGATGCCTATTCTTTTTGAAAGTGTACCTCTCAAAATGCTCCGTGTGGATACTTTGAAGTGGAAATGAATAACCACCAAGTGGAATTATCCCTTACTTTATATCAAATAATTTGTTGAAGCTTCTGATAATATTTAGATGACAAAGAATTTCTACTTCGACACTGTTTAAAGATTTGGGGGTAATTCAGTGTTTTTTCTCTTTTCAGTATTTTCCTATTTGGATTCCCAGGAACCTTTAAGATAGGTTAGAGGAAAAGCTTTCTGTGAGTTGTCTTTTGATTCTAACTAAAACTTCTATCTAAAATTGAGCCATGTACCTCTCTCGTTGGCCAATCCCATAATCTGAGCAGCTGGAGAGACTGTTTACACTAAAGAAAGAAGCAGAAAGTGAGTGTGTGCAGGCACAGTTAGTGTTATTAATAAAGTACCGAGGGTCCATATCTAGTCCCACTGTAGTTTGTTGCCTTGATCGGTAGAAGCTTTATTTTTAATTTAATTTGGATTTCCTATTTGGTTTAATGTAATTCAAACATAACTTGATATGTTGGTTCAGTTGAATTCTTTGTGAAGTGAGATTTCTTGACAGTCCATGGTTTTCCCCACTCTGTCCCTGGGGTTTGGTGATTCACTGAGCTGTGTTATCACTTGCGGCCCTTATCGGTTGGGGGCCTGTTTAAGAGTGAGGAGCCAGCAGGCAGGTAATGACAGAATAAAACGGGCAACACAAGGTGGTTTGAGAAAGTGTACGTTACAGCAACCCCTTGAGGTCCTGGAGCATGCGGCCATACCTGAGCACCCAACATATTATGCAGTTTAGTGGCGATTGGCTGTGGACAGTCACAGAGGTGCACACTCAGTCACTCACAAACAACTCATGTGGGCTTTTGTATGATTTTCTTACCGGAGATGAATATGATTATCAGTAAACCTAAATATTTCAGTAACAATAATACATTCTAGTTCTTGTATTGAGTTAAAAATGTATTTATATATTTCCTTGTATCCACCATGACTGTGCTGCCCTATGTTTCCCTTCATTCTTGCTCTTTTATTAAAAGACTGAATAGCTCCTCTCTGCCCCAGTGGGATCTTAGTTCTTTGAAAATGTAATAATAATGCTGATACCACACACAAGCTGAAAGCCTGTAATAGGGTTAGAGAGCAAGAGAACGGAGAGAAACAGGGAGGTAGAAGTGGGGTCATCCATTTCCCATTCACAAGTGGAGCACACAGCTAATGATTCTGCTGCAGGCTGGCAGTACAGACACACTATCTGAAGCTTTTTTAAACCTGGCAGGTTATAGAGTTCATGTAGATGTTCATATTGATGCATGTGTCCAATAAAATTGATAAACTGGCCTACGTCGCTAAATTGACCTTTACTGAGACTTAGCGATGGTCAATTAATTACATTTAAAAAACATAACATTTATTGAACAATTAATCAAAACTCCATGACACAATTTGATTTGACAAGCAATTATCACTTAACTGGGCTCAATCACAAGCCTCTAGCACTGGTGTGTGTGTGTGTGTGTGTGTGTGTGTGTGTGTGTGTGTGTGTGTGTGTGTGTGTGTGTGTGTGTGTGGTGTAAAAATGTGTGTTTGTGACTCACGCCTCTCTTGGTAACACAATCCCAAAGTAACTTGTACTTGCAACAACATCTTCTGAAAAGTGTTCTGAAACTAAAGCTCAATTTTTACATGAAGCATGTGTGTTGCTGTGACATGCGTGTTCTCACAAGCTCACGTCCACAAGGATCATGCCTGGGTTTAGTGGAGGCTGGCTAACCTGTATCATCGTGCAGACTATGTCTACAAACATGCAGACTGCACATGTTTGGAACATGGACAATGTGCATAGATGGATTACTGATTAAGGTCCAACTTGTCACGGGACCAACGGGTCAAAGCGTCTGTGATGGGACGAATACTATTTCTTGTTTGATAACCACAAAGAGGCGCAAAACAGAAGACACGTAAACAGAAATGTATTTGTCACAAACTCATTTTGACAAATTTTTGTGCACATACCAATAATCTTCAAAACACGGCCTCCCGTTTAATTACGCAGTTGTCGGCTAAAAGGAAAGACGTGTTTGTGACAACAGTGTTTGTGTTTAATCAGGAAATGCAGGGGTGGCCATTTACTTGGAGCGGCGTGGGTGTACGATGGTGTGTGCATAAAGGGCTCTGTTGGTCAGATCTGAGATGATTAGTATATGGTAACGTAATTAAAGAAATCCTCTCTTTCAAACGTTAAATGTTATAACTCAATATCTTAAAACGTACAATTAAATGAACAGTTAAATGCTGAGCCCCTATTAGACGTCGAGTCCTCTTTATCTGCTGGGTGTGGCTAGACGTTCGTATAAACGCAGGTCTCAATTAGACGCTGGGTAACATTTCTCAATATGGAAACACTACAGTAGATCGGTTAGACTCGCCACAACTCAATCGCCCAGTTGTATTGTAACCAGTAACACCAAAATGTAATTCATACAGATTTACCAGTATAGTACATAAGAGAGATGAAAAATAACTGGTAGCAGCATTGCGTTAGTGTTTTCATTAAGCCACTAATAGCTGCAGACACAGGAAGTTCTCTCGCACGCGCTAGGGGTGTCACAATGCCAAAATTTCAGTAGTTGGTGCCAATACCAGTAAAATAATACAATTCTTGTTACCAATTTTGATACCACGATATAAAAAATAAAAAAATGTACTTGAACTTAAAACATGAACTTCTTTATTAAAATATTTATTTATCAAGGCTTCAACGTTAGCCAAATAGTTCCGTTGCTAATCATTAGGCCTTTGTCTCTCTTTACCAGTTGCGACTTCTGTTTGTCCTGTTGAAAATATATCGGTAAGCTTGGCACATTTGGCAGCATCCTCCTCCAATGCCTTTCTTTTTTTTAACCTAGCTTTTTCAGACCCTCCTGCCGTCTTCCTGCCGTCCATCCTCCCTGACGCGTATCGTTGCGCTTGGACCGACCCAGCTATAAGTAGCATGGCTGAGAAAACCTTTTGGAAAAGACGGGCTACGAACGGAACCAACTCTATTTGGGAGGGGAGAACTTCCTCGCCTGGTACAACCGGTGTACTGTTGTGTAAATATGCGCTGCCAAACAGCTGTGTGGCGGATACGCGTGACTTAAGACCGAAATGAGTGACAGTCACGCTCGATGCGTGACACTTGAGAGCCCTGCAGCTCAGATCAAAACATAAACTAGGGATTAATAAATCACCTCAAGAATTTAACCGATGAAAAATGTATTAACCAACAATGTATGTTTTGTATACTATTTTCTCCGGAGCTCATATATATTTACTTTAATACTACAAGAGTGCGCCCCATTTGACATTGTTTTTTTCACGTCAGTTAAATGTACTGGTCATACAGAAATGTTTTAAAATGTTAAACACAAACGTACGTCAGTGACAGCTGCAGGTGACAACCTGAATTCGAGAAGACCGAACCGGCAGGACGAGCTGTAACCGTCCCAGACCCAGCGCGACGGGGGCTGTTACCGTCCCCGGACTCGGTGCGTAGCGGGCTGTTACCGGCATCTTTGGGCAAGTGGTCTTCAGATCGGCCCGGGGCCGTTACTGGCACATCGGCCTCACATCTCCGGCCAAGCGGTCTTCAGACCTGTCCCGTTACCGGCCTCACACCGCCCCTTTTCTTTTCCTCCGCAGAGTTTAGAAATTCAAATATGCTTAAACTCAGCGGGAAAGCAAGAAAACAACAACACAAGCACACGATTATAAACGTATTTGTAATATACAATAAAACTAAAATACGCGTATAATCAACGTATTTGTAATGTCAAACAGACGTAATCAGGGAGAAAATATGTTTCTAGTCAGCGTAATTGAAAATATGTATTAGTTCTGGGGGAACGTGATTTGTAGGAGACAGGGTTGGCCATGGAGGTCGGGATCTGCCTCTCCTCTTTATTGACGAATTCACAAAAATTGTCAAAGGACTCCTCGTTGTTCTGAACTACTCTTCTGTCCCACACCTTGAGCTTCCTTATTGTGGATTCTATCTTACTGTGCACATGAAACATGGTCACTGCTTTCCCTTGGAGGGGTAGATTAAGTCCATTTAAGTACCTGAAAATTTTGGCCAAATACGCCAACTTACAAAGCCACTTTTGAATTGGCCTGACAGTTCAAACCGGGAGTTCATGAAACATGTCCTGACTTCGTCACATAGTTCAAAAAAGTCCGGTGATCACCTTACCACATGACAGTCACTGGACTTTAGTGTGCAGGAGAAGCTGCCGGTGGTCGCTTCCCATCGCCGCACATAATAGTCAGGCATGATTGCAGAAGGCGACTTTTGATGAATTTTACTGTTCTCACTGCTTCATCCAAAACCGCCTTTAATTCCGCAGGCATCGTCTTTGTTGCCAGTTTAAGCTATTGTATTGTGTTTCCGGGGGTTTTATTTTGAAGGAGGGATGCGGAAGAAGAGGTGCAGAGAAATGTTGGTGAGAAAGGGAAGACGTTAATAAAGAAGTTGCCGGCTTGGCTGACGAACGATCGTGTTATTATTTTATTAGTACCACACAGTATAGGCGCAAAAAGAACCCCCGGTTACACAAGTAAAAGAATAACGTAATTTAAATCCTACATATTTTTATATTAATTTTAAACTTTTCAAAATTGAAAATGAAAAACGTTTTATTTATTTATAAATGACCTCTCGTGGCCTACCTGCAGTATGTTCACGGCCCACCAGTGGGTTTGAGACCCATAAGTAAGGACATTTGGACATGTATTGATGGAAAATGGAGCTTCACAGGTTGTTTGAGGGATACAACCACAAGGCGCTAGTTCAAGTTTTTGCCTGTTTCTGCTCCTTGTGCAATCACATTGTTTTCAATACAATCATTTGAAGAAAACACACAAACACTTTCACCTGTGTGGTGTGATTGTACGGGTGAATAAATAAAGAGCCTGTCCACAGACGTGCACACACTTGCACAAAGAATCACTCCACTCCAGCTCTGCTACTACCAAACACTGATGGCATCATTTCTCTCTCTCCCTCTCTTCTTCTCTATCGTGCACTTTGTACTTAGCCCTCATCTCCTTTTTGCCTCATCCATATCCTTGTTGTCGGGGCCACACACACACACACACACACACACACACACACACACACACACACACACACCTTGTGTGTATTTGTAATGCAGGGGGAGGGTTGGATTAGTTATTAGAAGAGTATCAACACTTAATTCAATCATGATTGAGCCTTGGGCTCATCTGTGATTGAAGAATTAGTAAATACAGTTATAGTGGTTGCCTGTTACATTTTATGGCTTGGAAAATGTGTTTATGGCCAAATTAGCAGAGCTTTGTTGTTTGATCCTGTTACTGGTGCCTTCTCATGGCTGTGGGCCCCTGCTCCGGAGCAGCCTGTCTACCTCATTGCCTGCTGAGAATGTGTGGGAGGAGAACAGGAAGGGGAGGGGGATTAGCAGAGGAACAGATGAAGATGAAGGTGAGTTGATGAGAAGTTAAGAAGGGATAGAAGAGAGGAGAGGCAATGATGACTTTGCTGTGTTGTCATCAAGGTCAGCATTAAGAGTTCCTTGGCTCTTTTACGTGTGTATAAGATTAAAGATTAATCAACATTAAAAATTAGATTGATGGCAAGCATTGAGCAAAGTGATCGGGTGTTTTCGTCTGCATTGAAGCAGTACTTCCTTTCAGATAAAAGGGAACCTGAGTGACACACTGTTGCTCTCAGCGAACACAGCCGTCGGTTCTTTCTTTACACCCTGAAGAGGATTCATCCCTTCCTGGCACTCGCCTCCTCTCACCTCAACTACAGAAAATCTATTCTTGCCAGATACCCAAGACCGCTAGTCTAGAAATCTGCTGCCAGTCTGGTATTCAACCCTCATAAGTTTTTCCCAAACCATTTCTCCGATGTACAGCAGTTCACTGCTGTAGCTTTATCTCATATCTGGTGCCTGCCTACGTACTTTTTCCCGCAACATTTTGCAAAAAATCAGGCCCTGTCTCTCAGTCTTCAAGCAATGCGAATGTGTGCCTCCTGTAAAGAGCCACTGGCTCTTACGACAATGGCGGCTCCTAAAAAGATTAGTACTATAAATGCTGCAATAGCATCAGTTTTATCAACAATGATGGCTTTTCTTCACGGGAGATGTGCTTTCTCCCAACTGGCTTCGGGAAGAGTTTGATTAACGGATGGTTCATCTAATCACCTGCCAAGAATTTTATGAAAGTGCCTGCCTCAGATGGTTCCGTGTAACAAAACATGGTGCGTCAGGTTACTCTCCTACAAGAGAGCAAAGGGAGGTGCTCCTTCCTTCCTCCACACCATAATTAAGTCCTACACTTCACATGGCACACTATGGAATGCCTTACGTCAAGCACTAATTTACTTGTTTATTTTAGCTCCTGCAAGGAAACTTTAATTTTGTGGTTTCATTTTTTTTGGCGCCAAAAAACCCCACCAGATTCCCTTTTTGATGACATAAAAAAGGCAGAACTTCCCATGTCTCTTGGTAGGATTAATAGACCTTAACCCCTATATACTAACATCCCACTTTCTAGACACAGCTGAGTCAGGCTTGAGGAGCTAGACTTCCATTATTATTGAGCTGGGAAAGCCCCCATCACACACATGCATGCAATCACACACACAGACCGTTCTAACATCTGCTCCTTCTGCCGTGTTGTGGTGGCAGTAATAAAGCATAGTCCAAAAAAAATAATTAAAATATTAACTCCCTCAGGATAAAAATGTCAATTTAAAGGCAGCTTTGATACAACCAACACTATTGAAATTCACGCAGAGCAAATGTGGGATATTGAAAACATGAGCTTTGTATTTTTGACCAATGCCCATCACACTGCAAAGTGCATTGCAGTGTAATAGGCCAATTGTGCAATGTGTTCCGCTCTTTCTCTTGAAAGAGTGGCACTCTCATTACCCAGATCCTGTCGGTCTGGGCATTGGCCATCGCGGTAGCTCAGTAGAAAAGTAAGTAGTAGTTTGACTCATCAGTCAGAAAGCCCTGTAGCCTCATTAAATGTCTTTTTGTTTTAGGTATTATTTTTACACAGCAATTAATAAACCAACTTTTACCCTCCTACAAAGCGGCTCGGGTTACTGTTTGGATCACATATCGGATCAGCAATAAAGAATAAAGATAACAAATAATACTTTTAGAGAACCTCATCATGTTTGTTTGGCCGCTTATACTAATTACCGATCATTGATGATTTGTATTGGCAGATACAGATTCCTTTGTTGTTTGATTGTAGCAGCTGGCTTTTCAAGGCTCCAGACTGTTAAGTTATTTTGCCGCTGTCCAAAAATCATTTCAACTGCTTTGAAGTCAGTAAACCATCACAAATTCTAAATGTTATCCTTTTACTTTGTACAAGTATTTTATAGTGTCATTTCAACAGAATTTAAATGATTATTAATTTTAAAAAAAATATTTGTATTAGTAGTTTTAATGATGTAAGCTGTTTAAACAGCTCATATTTCATCTCGAATATCTAACAACTGGATTTATCAGAGGTTGGCGCATAACTATCGGCAGTCATTTCACACTGATGGTTCAAATTAAACGGTGTCACTAATCTGAGGTTCTCATGAATGCTGAACTGTGAGGAGGGGAGTTCGGACGGATCAACAGTGGTCTGTTACACTACTGGGTGGGGCGGATGGTCTACAGGTGGTCTGGACTGTGTGTGGCCGGGCAGTGTCCCTAAATGATATTTTTAAAGTTATTAACCTTTTTTCATTTTTCAGAAACTGTAGCGACATTTGTTTCGGTCTCTGCTGGCAATGCAAGTAAACAGAAACCATGGCCAAACAAATAAAAGAGCTACATCTACAGACGATGAAACTTAAAAAAACAAATGAGATCCCAAAAACACACGCGCAAATACTGCTTATCGCTTTCAGTGAGAATGAGATGGAGATCTTTGAGATTGTAACTTAAAACCTGATACACTTAGAGGTAAAATCAGTAATAATCTTGAGTATTACAAAAAACTGGCGATTCAGAGTTAACTGTAGTGTTCTGGTACTATTTTTTACATTCTGATACCTGAACTTGTGAATCAGCCAATACTGAGTATGTATCCGATAACAGTGAGTTGAAAATAAAACAAAATACTGAATAGATCTTGAATGCATCATAATGGAAAATGTTCTGTACTTCTATAGCGCTATTCAAGTCCTACGACCACGCAATGCGTCTTGCCCAAAGACACATTAACATGGACGACTGGGGATTGAACCACCAATCCTCTGATTGAAGGACAACCCTGGTCTATTACTGAGCCACAGTCTCGCCTAATAACTTAACTCAAAGCAACCTCCCTTAGCGTTAGCTCTTAGATTTATTATTTAGGCTTTCAGGACTGCAGTGCCCACCGACTGCTAACGTTAGCTTGCTCTTCTCCTGCTAATTTCAACATGGATTTGTTGTTCACTTGTTAGCCTCATCAGGGATAAAATAAGCTGCACGATAATGTTTAACCTCAGTGTGTATAACTTCATTGCGCATGTGCATTAGAGGTTAGGTAGATTGAAAATTCCCATTGTGTTTTCTGCCATGCATGGTTCATTTTCTGAACATCCAGATGACTCTCAAGAATAACTACTTTTGTGTTGACTTAGGTTTACTTCAAAGCATATTTACACAACCTGGTATTCATTTTATACGAGAGAGATTGTATGTCATCAATACTGATTTGAAAGTATTTGACGGCCAAAGTTAACTCTAACTGAAATGATATAGAGATGGTGTGCAGTCGACGGCAGAATCAACAAGATTCAGGAAAATGATCTGCTAAAGACCAAAGAATCTGAAGCACAGCGTGTTGGTGCCTTTAAGGGCGTTTAGTTTATTTTACTCCGACTCACCGATGTGTAGTAGCGGGACTTGTTTGTGTGTTTCTGCTGTGTAGCTGTAGTGCGGCTAACAGGTAATGGTGGGACTTCAGCTCCTGCTGAGTGACCATCTGGACTGCTGAGCTCCTGCAAACACTGGCACTACAGAGAGTCCTTCATGTAGAACCAATCGATGAGGGGCCATGGGATGATGTCAAGTGGTAGAAGAAGTAGATTTTATATAGGTTAGAACAGGACAAGTTACACAATTAATTCTAATTCCCTGGAAACCTCTTAGAATAATATATAAAATAAAGAACAAGAGATCTGTAAAACCAGCCTGCAACCTCCGGTCTTTAACCTTAATTCTCTCTAGTGTCCACCAGGTGGCAACTCCTTTGGTTGTATAGAAGTCTATGAGAAAATGACTCTACTTCTCTCTTGATTTATTCCCTCAGTAAACATTGTAACACAACATCAACATTGGTCCTGTTTCCTAGATTCGTTAAGACGCTCATAAGCGCTAAGAGCGTCTTAGGAGCGCTCTTAAGAGCGCTGTGAAAGAAGGACGTGTTTCCCAGAGTCGTTCTTAGCTTAAGACGCTCTTTCACTAAGAAGGACACGTGAGATCAGTCTGACCCACTCTTAACAACCTTCTTAGCGACCAAACGCTCACTGCAGCCAAAAACTAAAACCATACGTAATGATGAATGTGCGCCCACAGCTGCAAAACAAGAAAAATTACGCAAGAAAAATTATAGCATGAGAAGACAAATAACGATATAAAAATAAAGAATTGCCCATGTGTTCCTGTAGCTACATAAATAAAATGAATCACTCATTACGTTTTCACACAGATTCGGCATCTGCATATGAGTTTACATTAGTTGTAAAAACATCAACAACCCTGTGGTATTTCACAGATATCAGGGAAACTGACGGGTGTAATTGAACTCGGCTGGAACCTCATCAAGAGAGGCTCCACATCTAAAGGCGTTGCTGAAGTCCACGTGTGAGAGACACCACGGCTTCAATACAGCATGTTCTCGTTGCTAACCAACAGCATCGCCGTGCGTGGAGCCAGATAGTTCACATAAATGCATGTGTGCGTCAGCACTTCTCCACACTTAATGTGCTGTCGGACCGGGCTGTCCAGTTCAAGCACCGGCTTCCCCGTGTGGAGATCCAACGCCTCGTCACACTAGTGTTACCTGAAATGGAAGATTTTCTCAGACAATCTGCTAAGGAGTTATGGAATCTCTGAATCAAAATTGTCTTTAGTCCGTTTATTCTTGCAAGAAAGAAAGGTCTGCCACAGCCACCCAAAGCAGTCTGTGACACAGAATTCAATGAAACAACAGTCAGAGCTCTCTTTTTTACACGATAAGGTTCACACCTTCAAACCACGTGGAACAAAGGGAACACTGGGTACCCGCCCATCTTAGACCTTTCGTCTCTTGGTCCTTGATTTCAAAGAAGTCACAATCTCCTTTGCCCTGGGAATTCAACACCCAATCAGTTCATGAATTGTTTACGACCCTCCCTCATATGCATACCCCAGGCAGACAGTCCTTTGTTTCACTTCCTCCATCACAATGCCTCCAACATTTAAATGAGAAACATTTAAATCAGTTTAGAACATTACAATACTATATTTTCCCATTACATACCAAACATCCAGAGGCCAACCGGCTGCAATTTTGCCCTCAGTCCGGAGGTGCAACTCCTGGCTGCACTGTGTTTTTACGCTGTGGGGAGCTTCCTGGAGGTGGTGGGGCATGGCACCAGTCTCAGCAAGGTATCGGTTTCACTGAGTGTGGCAGCCGTGACACCGATCCTCCTGCGCCATGCCCGCACACACATCAGAATGCCAACCACACGGGACGAGGTCCACCAGGTCCACCGTGGATTTCATGGCATGGGTGGGATCCCCGGGTGATTGGTGTCGTGGATGGCGCACACGCACGCTCGCGCTTAGCATAATTGCACCTGTGTGTGAGGACCACAGGGTGTTGTGTGTGATTTATGTGCTGATAAAGTGGTGGGTGATCAATTTGCCTAGCATCTATTAATTTAGTTTCAGCAACACGGCGGTGGACAGCTCCCACTAAGAGCTTCTTAGGAAGCTTCTTTGACGGGATCTTAAGAAGGCAGTTAAAAACGCGTCTGGGAATCACTCGTATCTTAGCGGTCCTTCTTAGCCGAACCCTTCTTACGAGCCTTCTTAAGTCCTTAAGAACGATCTCATCTGGGAAACGCGGCCATTGTACGTTTATGGTCTCAATCTCTAGTTTCAAGTTTTCTTCCTTAAAGCATGATGTCCATTTAGGAAACAATGGTCCATTTAGACTCAGAGATACTTGACAGGTCACTGTCACTACTCAATTGTCTCTACGTCACTCCTCTGCAGTCCAAATGATCACTTTCATTCACTGGATGCAAAAGGTCAAGATGGCGACAGACAAATCACCGAACTCGAGGCTTCAAAGCGACACTCAACAGACTTTCCCCACTTCATCTGTCATTACGTCAAACATAACTGATTGTTATTTATCAAAAATTACATTCTGTAAATAGTTTTGTAAAACCCCTAACAATGTTGTTTTAATATCAAGATATTTGGTCAAAAGATATTGTGGCATTTCATTTTCATTTTCGCCCCTTTCACGTGGGAAACAATAGGTGGCAGTGCTCCCCCTTATTCACTTGTTGCCATGTTTATCAGTCAACATCAGCAATTATTATTGCGATTGAATTTCTACAGTGGATAATAGCTACTAGAGATGGGCATTCGATGAAATTGTCTCAATCGATCGTGGGGAGAATTAACTATCGATTTTTGATTAAGTATTAACAAGTTTACTTGCCGCTGATATTATCCGATATACATAGAGTGCAAATCCGTCATTTATGGCCAACTGGAGTGTGTGTGCAAAACAGGCGACGGAAAACCAGTTCACTCTCATGGTATTTGTGGTAGCAACAATATTGGCTGCGTTGTCATGAATGCATGCAATAACTCGGTCTTCAAGTCCCCATTGCTCTACAGCTCCATTTATTTTCTCAGCGAGGTGGTTAGTTGTATGCCGGCCTGGCAGGCTTTCTATGAGCAGGACCGCTGAGATTATTTGCCAGTCATCACTGATGTAGTGGCAGGTCATGGTGATATATACTCACTTAAAGGATTATTAGGAACACCATACTAATACTGTGTTTGACCCCCTTTCACCTTCAGAACTGCCTTAATTCTACGTGGCATTGATTCAACAAGGTGCTGAAAGCATTCTTTAGAAATGTTGGCCCATATTGATAGGAAAGCATCTTGCAGTTGATGGAGATTTGTGGGATGCACATCCAGGGCATGAAGCTCCCGTTCCACCACATCCCAAAGATGCTCTATTGGGTTGAGATCTGGTGACTGTGGGGGCCATTTTAGTACAGTGAACTCATTGTCCTGTTCAAAAAAACAATTTGTAATGATTCGAGCTTTGTGACATGGTGCATTATCCTGCTGGAAGTAGCCATCAGAGGATGGGTACATGGTGGCCATAAAGGGATTGACATGGTCAGAAACAATGCTCAGGTAGGCCATGGCATTTAAACGATGCCCGATTGGCACTAAGGGGCCTAAAGTGTGCCAAGAAAACATCCCCCACACCATTACACCACCACCACCAGCCTGCACAGTAGTAACAAGGCATGATGGATCCATGTTCTCATTCTGTTTACGCCAAATTCTGACTCTACCATCTGAGTGTCTCAACAGAAATCGAGACTCATCAGATCAGGCAACATTTTTCTAGTCTTCAACTGTCCAATTTTGGTGAGCTCTTGCAAATTGTAGCCTCTTTTTCCTATTTGTAGTGGAGATGAGTGGTACCCGGTGGGGTCTTCTGCTGTTGTAGCACATCCGTCTCAAGGTTGTGCGTGTTGTGGCTTCACAAATGCTTTGCTGCATTCCTCGGTTGTAACGAGTGGTTATTTCAGTCAAAGTTGCTCTTCTATAAGCTTGAATCAGTCTGCCCATTCTCCTCTGACCTCTAGCATCAACAAGGCATTTTCGCCCACAGGACTGGGGATTTTATCTGCTCTATGGGCATCACAGCTCCTCGTGTTAGCCTCAAGTTGATGCTCGGTTGAACTGAAGACGGAGAGCAGAATGCACCTCCACTAACCACAGTTGGATGTGCGTTTTTCAAATGGTACATCATTTGAGTCATTGAGGAATTGTATTTATACACTGCTTTGCAGTGTTGGCAGTGAACAAACTCATTTTTTAAGTCAAAATGGTCCCATATTTCGTCGTGACCTCTTTATGTTGAATTTTGAAATACATGGAAATTCCTGGTAACTGGGTAGGCCTGTGGTGTTTTTTCAAACCTTGCCCTTGTGTGGTAAAATGTTTAATTGCTGCCACATAGTGAAATCCATTGCATTCATCCAAGACTCACACTATGCAACAGAACCTGCATTAGTTTTATCGATGAAAAAATGTCACCGACAAAATTCTTAATCATCAATTGATCGATCGTCGATTAATTATGCCCATCCCTAATAGCTACTGTATAAAATATTAGGAGATATAAATTGTAACTTAATTTTACATCATATTAGACCATTATTATTATTATTATTTTAAGACTAAACTTGCTTTAGTTAAATAATGACAGACTACAGGGAAGGTCCCTGCGCCTCTCGTTCTGAACACTTCATTTTTCTTTCTCTATTGTTCTGGCGACTGTTCTTGGCGCAAAGGCACCATTCATACTTTGCCACCTAGATAATTGCAATCTGACTCAAACAAAAGAGGCAAATATTACTCAGCTGCATTACCACCGTGGTCGTGTTAGCGCTGTAACTTCAGTGCACAGTATCGCATGTGAATCAGACCTTGAAATTCATGTCGCTATCGGTGGCCCCAGACTAACGTGGGCACGTTCACACATAGTTAGGGCGGCTAGTATGTAATGAATTTGTGTTTATTGGGAAATAACAACATTTTGAACAGTGACACCTTATGCAGCTCATTGAAAGCCCCACACGCCCCAATTTAAAGTTTCCAGATAAATCATCTTTAATTGACTTGTTCTTGTCCCGCACAAGTATTCTATGTCAGGTGTTTTTGCAAATGATATTAGCGACCATTGTGTAATTGCTGCAGTCAGAAATGCCAAAGTTCCAAAATCAAAACCTTGTGTTTTGATAAAACGTAATATGAGGGCCTTTGTTGAGCAGGCGTTCTTTCATGATTTATATGATTTTAACTGGGATCGTATTGAATTAATTAGTGATGTAGAGTCTGCATGGCTATTTTTCTCTGAAGGTTTATCTTCCCTGCTTGATAATCATTCTCCTCAGAAGATGTAAGTTTAAAGGGAGGGATAATCCCTGGTTCACGCCTGATTTAGCCAATCTACTGCATAATAGAAATCTTGCCTGGGCTAAGGCAAGAAAGACACAGTCTGAGGCAGATAAACTTATATCTAGGCAACTCAGAAATCGTTTAACCTTATTAAAAAAGCAAAGTCCATTTTTTATCTCTCTACAATAACAAAAAAGTTAAATGACCCTTTGGAAAGTGATCAAATCTATCTCAGCCACTGATAATCATAGCGAACTCCCACCCTGTATTAGTAATGATGCTACCACTATAACTGACAGGGCTACTATACTTAATTGTTTTAATAATAATTGTTCTGCCTCTGGTTCCTTATTCTCTCGGTCTTCTTCTATTATGGCTATGCCTGCCCTTAATATTGTGTCTTCTTCCCCAGATGTTGGTAACATGTCTCTAGGCCATATCTCTGCTGGTCAACCTTTTTTTGTTTTTAGGTTGTTTTCAGTGGAAGAGGTCCGTAGAGCTCTTTGCACCCATGATATTATTAAATCTGAAGGCCCAAATCCCTTGTAACCACATTTCTTAAAGTTAGCAGCTGATTTTATTGCCAAACCACACCAATATCTTTTTAACCTCACTATTACCACAAATTGTATTCCTAAAATTTTGAAAGTAGCTCCAAATTGTCCATCCTGTCAACAGTCCTTGAAGGTCTAGTTAATGATCAGTTGAAAGATTCCCTTCATACTTACAACATTCACTCCTCATATCAATCCGACTTTAGGAAACGACATAGCACAACTACAGCCTCACTCAAACTTACCAATGATATAATAAACTGGCTGGATCAAAAGAAAGTGTGCACAGCTCTCTTTGTTGACTTTTCTAAGGCCTTTGACACAGTGGATCTCTCCATTTTGAAGCAACACCTGCTTGATATGTTTATCTGAGCAGGCCGTTGGCTGGTTTAATAATTGTTTGTCTAATAGAAAACAATGTGTTTCTTTTAAAGGCAGCTCATCCACACTGCTAAATGTCTCTACTGGTGTGCCACAGGGCTCAGTTCTGGGCCCGATTCTGTTTGTTATTTATGTAAATATATTGGGCAGAAACGTCTCAAATGCCAAATTTCATTTTTATGCTGATGACACACTTATACTGTTGTGGCACCACTCTTGCCGAGGCCCTTGGCAACCTACAAATTGCTTTTAACCATGTGGAAAATTAGCTCATTGAACCAAGACTTTTCTTGAATGCCACCAAAACCAAACTGTTGATATTTTCCAAT
Source organism: Clinocottus analis (assembly GCF_023055335.1). Lineage (NCBI taxonomy): Eukaryota > Metazoa > Chordata > Actinopteri > Perciformes > Cottidae > Clinocottus > Clinocottus analis. Next base: position 11,408,093 of record NW_027175832.1, read on the forward strand.
GGCAGGAAAGTGTCTCCACCTAGTATTTCATCATTACAAGGTTATAAAATTGAACTTCTGAGCTGTTACAAGTATCTCGGCATTTTAATTGACGATCGACTTTCTTTTAAACCACATGTAGAAAATCTGGTAAAAAAAATGAAGACTGAAACTGGGATTCTTTTTTTCTCACAAATCTTGGTTTTCTTTTTTTACCAGAAAAAAATTGGTTGCTACCACTTTCCTCCCTGTATTTGATTACAGTGATCTCTTATATATGAATGCCCCTGCAAACGTTCTGCGATCCCTAGACACTGTATATCATGGTGCCTTAAGATTTGTCACTGCTTGTAAAGCCCTCACTCACCGCTGCATCTTATATGCTTAAGTTGAGTGGCCTCTCGGGCAGCACGCCGCCTTATACATTGGCATATTTTTATTTATAAAGCTATCTTGGGTCCGCTTCCTCCTCATTTATGTAACTACGTCTTTAAATCCCAGAGCAATTGCTGCTTACATTCCAATAACTTTTTATTTATTAAATATGCCCAAAGTTCTCTCTGAATTTGGTAAGCACTCTTTTAAGTTCATTGCGCCTGTTACTTGGAATGCACTGAAAAAAAACTCTAAACCTTAAACTTTAAAGACTTGTGTGAGAGAAATTGGAGCGGCTTCATACCGCATTTGTTGTTGTTTTGGTGTGTATCCGGAGCTTTAGTCCTGTTGCCTTATCTGTTAATGTATTTTACCTGTGTTATTTGATTTCTGTGTGTCTTGTGACTGTTGAAAGTTTTCTATGCTGCTGTCTTGGCGAGGCTTCCCTTGGAAAAAAGAGGTCATTGTATGTCAATGGGACCGACCTGGTTAAATAAATAAATAAATAAAAGTAAATTCAGGATTGCTACCAATGGAACACGGGTTTATCCTGTGTGACCTCAGTATTGTTTGTTTGCAGGTAATAGCGCCAATGTCAGAGTGTCATGTGTCAAATATCAGGGGTGTGACATGTATTCTTGCTCCGAACATGGATGAGACATAAACGTGGTTATGGATGCCTGATCTTTAATACCGCAGCAGGCCCACCTGGACTAGAACCTGGTACAGACTGGATCACTCTGATGCAGGACTGGTTGTGTGCAACTCTGGGAGATTATGGGCCATTGAGGACATGTTTCCTACTGAGACATTTCATAAATGCACACTAATATCTGTGAGGACTAATCTATTTACGACTTTGGATGATTAGCTCCTAATACTTTATTGGTTTCTGTCATTGGCAGCTGTGAGACCCACTGTTGACCTGGAGCACATGGAGGAGAGGAGGGAGGCGTCCAGCTTCGACAGCCAATAGCAGAAAGCTTGGAATGTAGAAGTGGCCCCTTGTGCTAGCCAACAGGACAGCTGCAAACGGGTAATAACTTTTTTGTGATTATTTGATGCTCTCAAAAACATAAAATACAGTGCCCATTCATTCTTTTTTTAAATTTCAGCTGATTTCCATAAATTGATAACGTACTATCAGCATATTCGCAATTGTTAACAAACAGAGCTTTTGCCCAAACACAACAAGGAAGTAAGGGACTCCAGTCGGAGCTAAAAGAGCCACCGTATCTAAAGAGCCTTGACAGTTGGTAGCTAACAGGAAACTAAGAGGAGCACCTTGCGGTCTATATAGGACATTCAGAAAATTAATATAAACAAAGGGGATGAGTAACAAGTAATATTTACTCTCTTACATACACTTTTTGGATTAAATTGTACTTGTCAGAGTAGTATTAGTGCAGCATACTTTTTACTCTTACTTCACTATATTTTTTGAGAAAAAATATTTGACTCTGTTGCTATTATAGATCCACAGCTGGAGTAACGGTCACGTTCTCAACACTTTCAAACAGCAGCTACCGTTCACAGAAGAATATGAACGAACAGAATGGTGCGGTTGTGACCGCTAGTCTAAAATCAGTACGTCCGTGCTGACAGTCAGTGTGTCTGTTGTGTCATGATAGTGAGTTTAATATCACACTCAGTACATCTCGCTTTACAACTCCTACTTACCCCGCTGTCTGTCTTGGAAATCCATGTAAATATTGAGACGGAGGATATAGTCATGCTTTGTCACAATAATAATAATATAATGTTTCAGGGACAGGTGGTATAATAATGTTTCAAGGACAGGTGGTCTTCCTCAGGTCAGAGTGATGAAGAGAACACACCTGTATTTAACAGGTAACTAATAATCAAACATCAAAGACTGATTAGTCCACGATTTAATTTTTGACATAAACACAATACATAATGCACACAATTTACTGATTTATTTGTCACATCTACATAAATGTAGAATATAATATGAAAGTAATATTGAGCAAGAGTTAGAGCATATTGTTAGTTATTGGTAGGTTATTTAATGAGGAGATCACAAATACAGGTGTATGTTCACTTTTGAAACTATACCTGAGGAAATATTTACAGTAACATAAACAGTGGTGTGCCAGCACTTGTACTTATTTCCTTGATCCATCCATCTGAGTCTAAACTGAAAGTTTTTCAGTGAATGTTTTCATGAGGTGAACAATGATGCGTCCGCCCCATGTTTCGGATATACTCCTAATTTGTATAGATTGTTCCTTGGCCTATCCTACTATCTTCCACCAAGTTTTGTGAAAATTGGGCAAGTACTTTTTTTTAATCCTGCTGACAAACTGTGTGGAAACATAACGTCCGTGCTAGAGCTAATTAAATAGCTTATTTATTCAAAAGCAATGGTTTATTGCATGAGGCTACGATACAGAGTCATCAGGTAGTTTTTGATAGTGACTGGGAAGTTTACATTCCCACATGGGAAGCCTACGAGAAACAAGTGTTTCATTACTGAATATTTACTCCTGCTGTGCAGTCGCTATGTTTGTGTTCAGAGAGCAGTGATGCGGGCAGTACAGATGTGTTTGCCAGATGTGTGTCAGTGAAAAAGAGCAAAACACTGAGCCGCCATATGCTTCACCCTCAAAGGACATTTTTGCAGAGTATTCCCAGCATGCACGTTTGCGTCAACCAGTAATAGAAACCAGGCCTCCAGGGTTACTTTGCTTTGAAGCGTTTGGTGTAACTTCACCCCAGGTCTTGACCCCCGCCTACTGCATCATTTTGAAAAATACAAAAAATGTCTGAGATGAAACATGCCCACTTCTGTATAACGGAAGCCTGGACGCAGTGGTATCAAATATGACAGATATGGACTTGGAAAAAAAAAGCGGTTTGGCATGGGTTAGGTATTGATATTTTTTAGGAATCCTTGGAAACTAGTTGTTTATAAAAGTACAACTTCAGCTACAGTAAAAAGCATATTTCGAGCAACACTAAATGCAACAAAGAGAAAAATGAAGAAACCCAAGGGTCCCTAACCTGACTGCTTTAGTGTACTATTTTGTGATATTAATCATTATTAAACTACATTTAAGAATGAGCTGTGGTGTCCTATGTTTGGACCAGTTTTTTAGCTGCAATTCCAACTTGTCAAAGCAGAAAGACAACAGATGCAACTAAAACATCAATAATGGCTGCATTCCATTGGTGTGAGTCAGTTCCAGGGTACTGGTATTGTGTAAGCTAACTTAGAATCAGCATCATCATCAGACCGACTCATTGAATGACTCACTAGTGCGCTATTATCTGACGGAGCTTCATTAGTGTTCCAGTGTGTTGCTTGTAGACCTACAGCTCAAGTGTTACTAATACATATTTAGAGTAAAAAAAAACACATCTCTCAGCTGAATGAAGTATATAAAATAGTTGATGTGTACTTTAATCATCAGTACTTCTCTATTAGTAATAGTATGATGTGATAGTATAACAGTGTGAGGGCCAAAGAAGGTGATTTATAAATGGAAAGCTCGACCTTTTGAAGGTTAACATGATGAATATTCGTGGGAGTGTGGAGTGAACCGGCTCCTGCGGCTAAGAGTGTGTTGGTTTCTGAGCAGCTTCTGCTCAACATGCTGCTTACACATTAAATAGAAGTGTGTGTGTGTGTGTGTGTGTGTGTGTGTGTGTGTGTGAGTGTGTGAGTGTGAGAGTGAGAGGGAGATTCTTGGCAGTATGCACATTGGTGATGCATGTGAGAGAGACCTAAAAGAGATGGAGAGAGACACTACATTGACATTGTGCACATTTATAGATGCTACCTCTGAGATAAACCAAGTTATATCTTAATGTGTGTGTAAACGACACTAACCTACACAATGCAGTCGGTTTAGGGTGAAGCAGAACAAAGGCTGCCACTGGGCACAGAAGAGTCAGGCGACACTGTGAAGAATGCACCAACAGAAACACATGCACTGTGCATATTCTCACCTGGATTGTCCCATATTTTCAATTTCTATCAATAGAAAATGCTACCAGAAACGGAGAGGAAAAATAGATCCATATAGTGAAACATGGTATTAGAATGCACCTTTTGTAATCCGATCATCAGGCAGACAGGTCTAAGTATGTCAGTTCACACCCGGTATTTATGGGGCCAGATCAGTCTCAATAATGGCAAATGCGCACATAAAAATTCACAAATGCGCACATAAAGATTCACAAATACGTACAGAACAATTCACAAATATATTGGAGTTACAAATACATACCAATGATTTATATAATTGTAAAAAAAAAAAAAAAAACACAAATATACTTCTGCATTTGTATGTATTTATGTGTGTATTTTTCCATTTGTTTTTGGATTTGCATTTATTTGTGGCTCGCACTGCATTCGTTTGCAAATGGCTTCACATTTACGAGTTGGTTTTTTGAGACTGCCGTGCTTAGATCTGTAAATGCAGTTTTTTTTAATATGGAGCAATCTGTAGTCAATCAGATGTCGCCCTCATTTTCAACCAATTACATGAGCACAGCTCTTCCTCCCCTCCCCACGTGGCTTTATTTGCTCCGGGAAGCGGGTGTGGCTTATTGTGGCTTGGTGCTGCGCCTGACGCCAGACAGGGCTTTGAAAATCCGGACGTCTGGTTTGGTCACCCTCATGTCTTGTTCAAGGATGCTCAAGGAAACCGTTGAAATTACCACTAATTCTGCTTTATACTTGTTGTGGATGTTCCACAAACGTTGGAACATCAAACTCTATTGTGTCTGGGTTCATACCATTATCAGTAGTCCCACAACAGTATCTGAATGACGGCCGCTAACGACAAGCCACGCCCCCTCTCCAGCGCAAATGAAGCCACGTTGGGAGAGAGAGCTGTGCTCATGCAATTGGTGGAAAAAAAGGCGACGTCTAAGTGGCTACAGTACGCTCCATGTTAGATAAAAATGCATTTAAAGATCAAGCAGGCAGGGGAGTCTTAAAAAAAACAATTTGTAAATGTGAATCCATTTGCAAACAAATGCAGTGTGATCCACAAATGCATACAAATCCACAAACAAATAGAAAAATACACACATAAATACATACGAATGCAGAAATATATTTTAATATCAATTTAATTATTTATCATTGAATGCATTTGTGCATCCTTCTGTGTGCATTTGTAAATCCAATGTTTTTGTGAATTGTTCTTTACGCATTTGTGAATCTTCATGTGCATTTGTAAATCTTTATGCACATTTGTGAATCTTTATGTGCACATTTGCCATTATTCAGACTGATCTGGCCCCATAGATATTAGGATGCATCTTGGGTAATCCCATTATCAAGCAGACAGATCTAAATACACCAGTTCACACCTGGTACTCGAAAATACGTCCTGGGTAATACCATTATCAGATCACAGATGGGTCTAATTATGTCAATTCACGTCTGGTATTATCATGCAAATAAACACTTTCCTTTTGTAAAGACCAAATGTTTAGTTTTTAACCGGGAAGGCAGAAATGCACTTCCTGTTTCTAGTCTGCTGGAAAGAAAAACAAATCAGCAAAGACGCTTTACACGTTCATAGTAAATCTTGATGAACATTTCAACATTTTCAGTGTAAGCGATTTAAGTTGCATCTTAGGGAATTTTAAGTTCCCTCTGCAAACAATGATGCAGAGTCTTTGTCTCAGGCTTTTATTATGAAAGGTAGGAAAGTAAAGAGTGAAGCTGTAATGCACTGCCGTTGACATTGTGGGGGCAATAAAGAGTTGCCGCCTCGATTCACAACAATTTATGTATTTGAGAACCAACTGGAGAAAAGGAGGAACAAAAATATTCCATGACACATTTTCCTGTTATGTCCTCGTCTGCATCGGGATGCAACGTTTACACTTCAAAAGTTATGTGTTCCAATACCCCTCTGCAACTGGTTTGAGTGATCTGATCACAATGCGTCATGCTGTCCTATGACCAATTGCTAAAAATAGGTTTTAATGCTAATATGGGCAAACCGGTTTGGAGGATTAAACCATCCAATCTAAATACAGCCAATGTGACTTCCAGTTATCCTGTAAAACCAACTGGCATCGAGGGCAGGAACACTCACTTGTCTGTGTGTATGTGCATGCATAGGTTACCGGTAAAAAAGAAGAGAAGATGTCTGTAAGATATTGCAAGTAGAAGAGATTTGCCTGTGTGTATGTGCATGCGTAGGGTACGGGTGAAAAAGAAGAGAAGATGTCTGTAGGATATTGCAAGTAGAAGAGATTTGCTGTTTGTTCACCTTTTCTCTCCTTGTTCAGGAAATGAACAAGACACATGTTCCTAATCCAAAAGGGAGGTGGAGGGGGGGAAAGTAGAATCATATGGTCTTGTTTAGTGCATGAGTCACATGATGCATCGCATTCACAGAGTGGGGGCAGCAGGCTTAGTCAAGTTTTGCAGACAGCCTCTCCCCAGCAATGCTTTCCAGTTCTTCTTGGGAAGCCCAGAGGCATTCCCAGGTCAGACAAGTTGTTTAATCCCTCTCGCGTTTTCTGGGTCTACCTCGGGGCCTCTCACCAGTTGGACATGCCCAGAAACCTCTAAAGCGAGGCATCCTGATTAGGGTTGCGTACCGAGAACCTGTGTTAACATGGCACCGGTTCCAAGACGTCCGGTACCTACCAGACCGAAACACAACAGAGATTTTGGTGCTTTCTTTCGGTGCCTAAGCCGATTTAAATACTTTTTTAACACTACTCTGTAATGTTGCTTTGTATACCGATACTAAAAGGGTAGCGCGGTACCCGTAGGTTAAAAACGATAGGATTTTGCATATTTTTAGTATCGATACTTTATTAAAATAGTGCCGATCAGAGCGCAGTCACTGCTCCATTCGCTCTCATGTCATGCAGCGGGGCTCAAGGGGGCAGGGGTTACCAGCACACACACACACACACTGCATGCTCGCAGAGTGATCGCTGTGGAGACAACATGAGTGCAGGAGCTTTTGCTCACCGTCCTCGGCTTGTTGGAACAAAGCTCACCCAGTATATATAATAATAATAATGATGACGTGTAGTCCAGTAAAACTCTCCAGTATATATTAATTATGACGACTTATGACGAGCTTACCCAGCCCTGAACAGCCCTCGATTTCTGCGACATTGCTGCCTGCAGGCAGCAGATTTGGATCCTCCATCTGGGCGGTTCCAAACTGGCCCTTTAACCTTGGCCGCAAGTCCTCCTTTGTGCCTGGTACCGATGGAAAGGTGAACCCCAAGTTGTCCAGGAGCTCCACTGCATCGAAACTTTGGTTAGCCCTTGTTTCCTCCAGGGCTGCACACAACACTTTAGGCATACTTTTTCTCTCACGGCTTTTTTGTTTTGCCCCCAACTTGCTTCTTGGTGGACACTTGCGGTCGTCCTGCTGCAGCCGGTCATATGGGGCAATTGCAACCCCCTAAATGGGAAACCTGGAGAGAGGGAATCACCCTACGGTAAGCTGACAGCTGCCCTTGACTGTTGAGGTCTTGAGTGTGATGGCACCTGTGGGGTACTCTTTGGTGTCCCCATGTACGCAGGACACAGGTACCATCACACTCAACACTGCTGGTTCCAGGAGATGTGGTTGGACCAGGGACACCACACTGCCGGAGTCTAGCAGGGCTACCGCATCCCTCCCATTTACCTTGACTAGTATCATACGGGCTGGCATCTTTACCTGCACCAAGCAGGAGGCGAGAAAGTGACAGGGTGTAGCACTGGACGAGTCAGCCATGGGCATCGGCTCATCCTTCTCTGGACAGTCCCAAGATATATGGCCCGGCTCTCCACATTAAAGCAGCTCCTTAGGTCACTTGTAGAGGGTGGTTGCCTTTGTGTTGGACCCTCCAGTTCACGCGTCCTCCTAGCCCTTGGTACCTCTTCCCTGAATTTCCAGCTAACCTCAGGCTCTGCTCGCGTTGAACTCAGTAACTTGGCGATGACCCTCTAGCTCTCCACCAGGCTAACCAAGTCCCCTAGGTTGACTGGGTTCTGCTGACAGGTCATTTTCTTGGCCTCATGTGGTAGAGATTGGATGTATGTAGTTTGAAGTGTGTTTGTATGTATTTATTCATAGTATACTTTAAACAGTTAATATTTTGTTCAACTGACAATAAAAAAAGTGTCTGTTCAGGCACCGTTTAGGCACCAGTATTGTTTTTAAAAGTATTGGTTTTGCACCGGTATTGGAAGAAAAAAACCGATACACATCCTTAATCCTGATCGAATCCCTAACCCCCCAGCTGGCCCCTTTTGACGCGATGGAGCAGGTTCTACTTCGAGCTCTTCACCCTATCTCTAAGGCTGAGTCCAGCCACCTTCGAAGGAAGCTCATTTTGGGTGTTTCTCTCAGTGATCTTATTGTTTTGGTCATGACCCAAAACCATGGATGAGGGTTGGAAACGTAGATGGACTGGTTAAATGAGAGCTTGGCCTTTCGGCTCAGCTCCCTCTACCACAGCAGTCCGGTACAACGCTCGCAGCACTGCTGACACAGTACCAAACCTTCTGTCCATCTCGCACTCCATTTTACCTTTAGACCCATGATATTTGAACTCCTTACAGCTCACTCCCAACCCAAAGAGTGCAATCCAAAGTTTTCCGGCAGAGAACCATGGCCTCAGACTTGGAGGTAGTGACTCATCCCGACCGCTTTTCACTGCAAAAGGCTGCAAATCCCCCTGATGGTAGTGTTCTCATTTCCAAGAGAACCATATCATCTGCAAAGAACAAATGCTAACTTGAGGTCCCCAAACCAGACCCTCTCCTCCCCGCAAAAGATTACAATAGTTTGATCTTGTCGGTCATCTTCTATAAATGTTGGGCAGATTTTGTTTTAATAATTTAAAAGGACAATGTGAGGTTGTAGATTGCAACAAACTAAATACCCCTCATGCTCACTCCTCCCTTTGCAATGGCAGTAACACGTTCCATTGCTCACAGGTCACCCATACCATAAAAATCGTACTACAGGAGCAACAGATGTCAGCTCCAGGGTTTTACAGTCTGCGGCACATAGAGGCATCACAATAGCACCTATTTACTGATATTCTACATCCACTCAGAAGAGTCCCCTGACGTTCAATCATCAGTTTGGTTATCTACAGAGATGACCATCACAGGAAGGTTCATTCAGTTAACACATAACTACCAACAGGACTTTGCTGCTCAGCTGTGTTCTGGCTGTGCGGCGCAAATGAGGCTAATGCTCCCCAGTTTGCTCCTAAACTGGAATTATACTACTTCAAAAAAGAAAGAGAGGTGTGTGTGTGTGTGTGTGTGTGTGTGTGTGTGTGTGTGTGTGTGTGTGTGTGTGTGTGTGTGTGTGTGTGTGTGAACCATCTCTGTAGGGTACGGCTGGCAGATTAGAGGATTTTAATCAGTTCGAAACACAAAGAAAACTGATAATACACAAATGCAGCCGCTTTCATATTCATAATTAATATTCCGTACAGATTTTTCAATCCAATATGACTGTAGATTAAACCAGACGTAATCCACATTTTGTTCTTTCAGACTATAGAAAACTGTTATAGAAAGGGGAACTTCTAAAATAGTGCACAACCATTACTAATATGTTCATTAATCTTCATTTCACTGTGAGCGGCTTAAAGGGGAGCAGAAAAGAGTAAAAGCTCCACTCTAGTGACAGCATTCACCATGGTCTGTGTAAACTGAGAACCATTGAGAACACAATGGCCCAGTTCCAATCTGCCGCCTCCACTCTCACACTCTGTTGTCGTCCCACTCACAGCTGAATAAAGCTCCCATCTTTAAGGTAAAAAGTAAAAATACTTTGCAAGCTGCAAGACAAACTCTTCCCTGAAGGTAGAAACTATGAATATATAACCACAATAAAAACAAATGAAGTATGTCAATGATGTTATGCTGCAATATATAACAGAGAACATTAAAATGCTGATGAATGCGAGCAATGACTGTGGTTACATGCATTCGAATTACTGGCTTAATCGGACTGAAATCGAATTATCCCTTTCATGTAAACACCTTTGTTCAAATAATCGCTGTCCGACTACGATCCGATTAACACCCCTGGATAACTCGATCCGACTCGGTTGATAATTAGGACATCGCGGCATGTAAACGGTGAATTGGATTAGGAACTGGACTATACGTCTTTGCGCATGCTCGGGATCCCGCCGCCCTTCTCCCTCCCTCCCAGGTCGTGACCCGGAAGTCGAGTTGTCACTGCCGGGGGCCGGCCGGCAGAAACAAACAAACGTAAAAGTCGGGATACTATATTCGGTGGGTGTCCCCACTAGCTCCCTGCTGTAGCCAGCTAGCGCTGCTGCTAGTTCCCTGTTTGCTCTCCGCTAGCTCCCCGACAACCACCGAAGGTAGCGGGGTTCTCTCAATTATGAAGAGTGAAGAGGTCAAGCGGAGATGGCTGTATCATCACTAGATGTATGGAAAACAGCACCACCTATCGTGTCGGATATGACATGCTAATGATTCGATTTATTCACTGCCATGTATATTAGGATAGCAGTTGCCCCGAAAGATAGCATAGTCCGACTAAAGCCAAATTCGAATTGATACCATCATGTAAACGCACTGAATGATTAATAGTGACGAGTGACAAGGCAAATGTATCAGTGCATTTCTGGCAAATATTGTAGTTGAAATATATATATTGTTTATATGTTTGTTGTAAATGGTCATAATAATGAAATATCACACACAAAAAAGTTTTGTGGGCTTTATTTCAAGGTGGAAAAGTTGGAAATGGATATTTAGCAAACACAAAATAGAAACACTCATTTTTGTTCATTCTATTCTCTACATCATTCTTTATCGTTTGAGTTTTAGTTACATCTTCTGCATTGGTAGAAAAGCCTGGAAATACAATAAAAACAAGCATTCCTTTGCATCTTTGACTTCTTTTTAAATATCTGATACATTTGGATGGAAACTTGTGTGTGTGTGTGTGTGTGTGTGTGTGTGTGTGTGTGTGTGTGTGTGTGTGTGTGTGTGTGTGTGTGTTTGTGTTTGTGTGTGTGTGTGTGTCTCCAAGCTATTGTTGCTAGGTGTATGATGTCACGGTCTGACTCAACCCTCATTGGCTGTTTCTCTCCCTCTTATTTCAGATAGTGTGTCAAGCTGACGGGAGAGCTGAAGCGAGCGTGGAGCGGCATCGGGGCTTTTCCTCTCCCAGCGTCCATTGCTTTTCCTTCACCATCACTGTGTCTTCCTTCCCATCCTGCCACTGAGTTCGTTCTCTCTCTTTCTATCATCTATCTGGCCATCTTACTAAGCACCGCAGACCAGTAGAGCCCTCTCAGTAAAGACCATCAGAGATCAGTTGTTTAGGCACTGACAGAGATCATCCTACTCTGGCGATGCAGTTGTGTATTTGAATACAGTACTTTCCCAGAGTCTGGCTCAGTCCCACAGGGTCCCACAGGCGATGAGGAGGGCCAGGGGGTTCGTCTCTTTCTAGACTTTCTCCTCTCAACCTTGTGTCTTCATGTTTTGGGGGTCCTCCGGTGCCCCCGCCCTCTGTCGACCCCCCCGCACCCGCTGCCACCACGGCCGGCCACCCCAGTCGCCTTGTTGCCATGCCGACAGAGACACTGGCTCCAGCCCTGCCAGATAGCAAGGCCGCTGGCCCCGCAACGGCCTTCAGTTCTGCCGTACCCCTCCGGATTCTCAACAAGGGCCCAGACTACTTCAGGAGACAGGTAGTGTGACATCACTCACTACACTCACCACACACTACAATGAATAGACACTAGACACAGGGGCCTCTCTGTGCGGAAACCCTGACTCCTCCCACAGTTCAAAGACATGCAGGTGAGGGTCGTTGGTGACTCTTTATTGCCTGTGGGTGAGGATGTCACGACCACAACTGGAAAACATTCGGCTCTACCGTGTGACCAGCAACGTACACAAAGGAAGCCATAACCAAGAGTCAGTTTTTGAAGTTTTAGGCTTTATTTATTTATACAGCCAGAAATGAACCAAAACTAAACAAGAGGCCAGGCCTAAAACGTCTTTGCCCCCTCAACTTTCAAAACAGTAGGTTCACTAAACTACACACAAAGCCATGAAAACTGAACTATCCTCCTTATTAAAAATGAATTAACAAAATAAAACTACATGACGGGTAAATGGCTGCTTTGTCTGGAAGATAAATCCTTTTTCTCTAGCTTCACTGATCATGAGAACACCTGAGCAAGGAAGAGGTAACACCCCCAGCCTTTTGACTGCCTGTGGGAAGTAACTGTTTTGGTGTCTGCTTGTTTTAGTCCAGTGTTCTGTAGGGGGAGAAGCTCTCATTCCAAGACGGGCAAATACATGCCGCTGCGTCTCACGGTGCAAGCAGTGCCCACAGCTAAAGCTTAATGCAAGAGGATGGACTCTGTTTTCTAATGTTATAACGAACACAACCCCTTTATCTTTTCTCTGATAGGATTTTGAATCTGGATGATTTGTTACCCCTACACTTCATAGTGAAGTCTTTATTTATGGGCGACTGTGGCTCAGTGGTGAGCAGGATCGTCTTTCAATCAGAGGATTGGAAGTTCGATCCCCGGCGCTGCTAGCCCATGTCGATGTGTCCTTGAGCAAGACACTTAACCCTAAATTGCTCCCGTAGCTGCGCCTACGGAGTATAATAGTAGTGTTAAAGCGCTTTGAGTGGTCGGAAGACTAGAAAAGTGCATGTCCATTTACTCTAACTAAAGCTAAAATATAATCTCCATCCATCCATTATCTTAACCGCTTATCCTCATTAGGGTCGCGGGGCGCTGGAGCCGATCCCAGCTGTCAAGGGGCGAAGGCAGGGTACACCCTGGACAGGTCGCCAGTTCATCACAGGGCAGACATAGAGACAGACAACCATTCACGCTCACATTCACACCTACGGGCAATTTAGAGTCCAATTAACCTATGCAGCATGTCTTTGGACTGTGGGAGGAAGCCGGAGAACCCGGAGAGAACCCACGCTGCCACGGGGAGAACATGCAAACTCCAAACAGAAGGACCTGCCAGACCAGTATCCGAACCCCGCCCCGCCCGGGATCCGAACCACAGACCCTCTTGCTGTGAGGCGTCAGTGCTAGCCACTACACCACCGTGCAGCCACACATAAAATATAATCTGATGTGAATTAATGCCTTGGATTGCAATAGATATAATAATAGATACATAACATTTCCTCGCATCTGTCATTGAAGGCATGCATACCAATAGGACGTCTTCTGATTATTCTAAAATGTAATGTAACCAACAAAATATGTATGTAAGAATTCTTATATTATTACAAAATGCATACGATCAGGACAAGAATTTCACAGAGGCCATTATGGTAAGAATTGCTGCCCGCCCTGATTTGACCATCTTCATATAAATTAAAGGCATTATTCTTAAACTCATGCCAATATGTTTTTTTGTGATTCTACCAAACTAAAAATACAACCACAAATCTTTGATCCATGTCTTTAAGCAGGGAGGAGTGTGTCAGGTACACATGGTTAGGAAATGAGTGATGTGTTCATTACCATTTCATTGTGAATCTGTGTCTCAGGTGGAACAGAACCCAAAGCGCCTCAGTGCTGTTGAGAGACTGGAAGCTGACAAGGCCAAGTATGTCAAGAGCCATGAAGTCATCAATGCCAAGCAGGAGCCAATCAAACCCCCTGTGCTGGCTAAGCCTCCCGCTGGTCACACCCTCCTGTCCAAGAGAGGCCCTGGGATTAGTGGAGGAGGAAATGGAGGCGGGATACCTTTCAAAGCATCCAATAACAACGCCAAGTCAGACACGTGTGCAACAGGCAGCAGCAAACGGGGGAATTTAAACCTGGAGATCCTGAAAAATCTGCTTAACTCATCATCCCCTTCAGGAGCAGGATCCGAAGGGCTAGGAGGTGGAGCTAAGAGTGCTGTGTTGATGAGGTCATCAGGGGGAATGGCCAAGAGTTGGACACCATCTGGGTAATTTACTAATTCAATTTTTAAGCAATGATTATGAGCATTTTCGTGTTCTAACTGGTTTTAGTGCAGGTAGGTCACTTTGACTGATCAAATCAGTTTGAACAAAACTAAATTAACAAAGCTATTGGCTTTTTTGTATCGGATGCCTTTATATGGTAATTATCTGTTTGTTCGACGTAAAAGCTCCAAAGTGGTGAGCAACCAACTTAATCTCAGGTTATATTTTTTTCAGGAGTTTGGTACAGGACCTCTCTCTTGAATGATTATGACTCTATGCAGAAAGCAGTTCAGGCATGAGGCGTCAGATTGGTTAGGGTAAGAATATCAGAGTAAGCCAAGGGGCGCAGTAGGGTGGGTCTCCTGGAGCTGGATCAGTAATTTTAAGAAAGCTGTGGTACCAGTGGCAGAATGATTGGTCAAGGAGGATCCAAGAGATTGGGTATCTGGCTTTGAATGTATTTTTTATTTTGGGAAGGGGCCATCTTCAAAATTGTTAAGTTACTCTTTATGTCCACAAGTATGTAAGTCCACATACTTGATTTTGTCTTCCTACCAAATTCTACTGCGTTACATTTATTTATCTTCTTGTTTTCTGCTCCTAGAATGCCGTTAACCTACCGTTCTACAATGACACTTAATGAGCAACCACCAGATTCTGCTCCCAGTCCAAGCACCTCACACTCCCTCCGATCCTTCTCCCATTCCCTGAAGGTCCCTCCGATCAACAGTGGGGGACGTCGCAGTCCACTACAGGGAGGAAACCTTAACCTTAGCAGACGAGGTGAAGGAATTATAGATCGTTCTCGCTCCCCACTACCACCGCTTCTGACCTCCCACTCCTCCTCCGACCTCCTGCGACTGTGTAATGGCAAGCCACTTCGCACGGCGCGATCCAGCAGCTCCTCTGCTCCGCCTCTTCCTCCAAAACCCAACCCCGCCACCCTCCCTCCCCCAGCTCTGTCTTTGTCGCTGCCTGCCCCTCGTCTAACTCCATCCCCCTCGCTTTGCAACAACACTGCCCCTCAGTCGTTACCGTGTGATTTTGGTGACCCTTCCAATGCTTCAACCGATGCTAACCCGGAGCTTGAGCTTGGTTCATCTGTTGCTCGTCGCTCGTCACTACACCGATCTAAGTCAGACCTGTCAGACCGCTACGCCCGGGCTGGAGCTGACGTGGAGCGCTTTTTTAACTACTGTGGCCTCGACCCAGAAGAGCTGGAGGCAGTGGGTCCGGAGAACTTTGCGAGGGCCAACTCTGACATCGTCAGCCTGAACTTCCGATCAGCTTCTATGATCTCCTCAGACTGCGACCGGTCGCGCCGATCTTCCAACGATGGGCTGTCAGAAGCAGGGGAAGACGAGGAGGAGGAGGCCGGGGAGCGTGTTCCATACGGCATTTCGGCTGTGGAGCGAAACGCAAGAGTCATTAAGTGGCTGTACAGCATCAAACAAGCGAGAGATACGCAAAAGGTCTCACATGTTTAGGACCAGCACTACAGTGGAATGGATGTACTTTAAACCATGGACAAACTGCTCCGTGTCACAGAAGGGATAGCTGGACCAGAATCTTTCACAAGTTTAGAGAATGTGATCTTGGCGCTGGAATGAAAACTTGTTAAAATGTATAATGGATGAATGAATGGATGCAAGAGCAAGCCTGACGTGTCTAACAAACCTGGTAAGGAAATAAATGAAGAGATGAGGAAAAAGACTCAAGTCCACTTATGTTTAGAACATCATAAGCATTACGACAAGAAAGGAATGAAACTTGTACAGTTATATGAACAAACTGTCTGGTCTGGAGAAAAAAACAATTACGAGACATATCTGAGAACAACTAGTTAATTTATTGTTTCTCTATGGACATTGTATAATCGTACAGACAAATTCTGTCAATTTGCTGAAGTAACGAGGCGTGAAATGCACCGCGATTGTCCATCAAGTGACCGCCTCACATTGAAGGATTATAGGCCTTTCTCACAGTGAACCCTTTGGCTTGACTAATCGGAGTATTGTTAGTGGGATTATCTTCCCACATAACTTGCTAGCTACCTAGCGTTTTATCTGTTTGGTCCACAATAACTCCAACGTTGGCTGACAACCGACAACCGCTAGGCTAACCGTCTTCACCATGCAGACACACAGTCGAAATATACTGAGCGGTCTCTTGAGTCCGTGTGAATTGATGGAATGTTTCAGAATTCAGGCGCGTGGTGGGTGTCAAAAACACTTCTAAAAATGCATGTTTCTTTGACCAATGTTAGGGCTTTCACTTTGTAAAACTATCAAGAGCCGACACGTCATTTGTTTGAACTCGTTTAGATTACTTTGCTGTAGATTTGACATGATTCTGTTGATTTGCGGTGCCTCCACTGCATCACTGACAGGTGTTTTCAGATTTGTTGTGGTAATTACTGTAAAGGCTAAAACACAGCGCCACCTAACTTTGTGCGCCATTTATTTGTTATCTATCTATGTTATCTATTTGTCTACTGTCCCGTTTCCAGCATCTCCACCCATAAAATATATAATTTTGTCTGTGTCCATGCGTGATTTAAAGCTATTGCAGAGGTGGAAGACATAAGATCACTCAGATTTGACTTTCATAAAAGTATTAATAACGCATCCACGGTACTGCAGTTTGTTTTCAGGTTTCTCGTTTCCACATTATTTAAATCTATGGCGTCAAATCCAACTTTCTTCTCCATGTTAATGTGTCAGATGGTTGATGTCATGATTATCTGGTCACCATAGCCTGGTTACCTGCATTTTGCATTGGTAAAGAGAGCAACAACAGCCTAGTCTACCGAGAGGTCAGAGTGACGATTAAGAAATGCATTCAATCGACCAGATTAATAAATTTCACCTGCGATTGGAATTACAAAGTGACAGCCCTAACTGTGGAGCAGTTCCTCTGTTAACTGAAACATGCTACTGGTTGGCCAGGGCCACCATCAACATTAGTAGTTCTTCCTGTGCTTCTCCTGCAAGTCAAATGTCCCCTTTGAGAAAGGCCGATGTCACAGTGTTGATGTCCCCGTTAAACCAATCTTAAAAAAGATTCTAACATCTTTGCAAAACAGATACTGAACTCTATCTGTCAAAATTCCCTTTGGAAAGTCAGTGACGCTGGTACACCGTGTGACCGAGATGAAGTTGACATTGTTATAGGTTACTGTAACAGGATTGAGTACAAAGAGTTGGTTATTAATGATTCTAATGATGAGAAAAGCTGTGAAACACAAACGTAAGTAAGATAGCTTTAGCCCTTGTTACGCTAGCTGTTGTAACAGGAAGGCCTCAAAGTGTGTGATGATGACCAAGATGGAGGACACTGAATGCAGGGCCCTCCCGCCACAGATCGTATTTCTCACGCTGAAAAAAACCTCAAAGCTGTTTTAATGTGCCGCAGCGCGCAAACATGACCCGGTCGCGCTGCCCCCACCACGGAGGAATCAAGCATTTCCCCCCCGAATCCCCTGGAGTTCTGCTGTAAGGTGCCACTTATCAGCCAATCAAATGAAAAATGTGCTACACAAATAGCCAATCAGAAAAACGTGTCTTTTGTATCTGGATAAGATGTAACAACAGGCGGGACTGGAGCTGTCCAGCGGCGTGTATTGGTCGTCGTCGTCCCCGTCCCGTCCCCCCATGACAACGGCTCCCAGGAGAGCCCTGCTGAATGATTTGGACACACAATATAGATTATATAGAATATCAAGCATACTTAGCCATACAGAATCATGGTTAATCAAATCATTATGCTGATAATTTATTAACAATTTAGTCATCAGCGTGATAGGATGTGGCCGTTTAACACCCCGACATTTACAATTTAATGATTTCAAGTTATGTAATTTGAGATTTGTCATTAATTATGAAATGTAAAAGTAGCGAGCAGTATTGGCTCCAAAAAATGCTAAATCTGGAGAGGATGTTGCCAAACCGTTAAGGCCTCCCTTCAAGGCCACTACCCCAAAATTTTCATTAAGAACTTAAACAACAAACATAGCTGTTGTTAGAGCTCATATCTGTCAAGTTAGCAGCTTGTGAAAAAGTAATTTCATTCGGCCCAAACTGGATAAGCTTAGTACAGTCCTGCGACCGCCACATTTACCGGATTTAGTTTCTAAGATTATCAAATGATCAAATAAAATTCTTGAACTTATATTTCACTATTACGATTTGAAAGTGTTATCGTCAAACAGGTCAGTCTGCATACCTCCCATCCGTGGAAATGTTTTACAGGCATCCACACACACACGTGTGAGATGATTTGAAGCAGAGCACGAGCAGAGAATCCGAAAGAGAAGCGCAGAATCCAGCGTCAAATTCCATGTGTGTGAAAACGAACATGGCCATTAAAGCTGATTCTAAGAAGTCCTTCAACAGAGACAGAAATCTGTGATGAATTGAAGAACGCATTAAGCGGAAGACACCAAACCTTTGAAACCAGTGTTACGGAGAGTACCAGGCCCGAGACGACACTGAGAGCAATACTCCAGGGAAGCTGTTCCCTCCGACAGAGCAGTACGGTACAGAAGGGCGGAGCGATGTCTTGCCAATGCCCTTGGCTATGCTCGGTCTCCCTCTGCCTCTCTATCTGTAAATGGTGTGTCTCCGCCCTCGTGTGTCCCCCGCTGACACGTCTAAAGGCCTGAAGCCATATTGGTGTGAATGCAGCGCCTCAGTCAGCGTCTACCAAGCGGTCAGTGTGTCTGTCTGCCACCACATCTCAAATATCCACAGCAACAACCCCGCTGGGCTTACTTCACTTCCCTGCATAATAAACACCTATTGAGCTTAGAATATGGACAGAAAAGTAACGTGTCTGCTTTTTAGAAAGACCCATGACATCTAATTCTTGGAACTTGGAACTTTGTTTTTGGGACCACATTTTGTTAAAAATGAAGGTTAGATTAAGGCAGACAATTCATCTTGATATACATGAAAGCAATATATTGCACCATGATACTGGGCTCTAATGATACCACTCTAGGAGCAGTGGTGTCCCGGTATCACACTCTGTGGCTCACAGTATCGCAGTGTTCTTTGATAAAATCTGGGTAGATATAAAGGGCTAATTCTAATCTAATAAAAACAATTCCTAGTCTCAAGCGATTATACAATAATCAGTTATGAATATTATATTGCATTGCGGCTGAGAGATCCCGAAAATGCTACGTACTGGCCAAAAATTCTAATATTTTGTTGAAACAATACGTTATAAGCACAAGTACACACATATCCTGCTGAACTCCTCATGAATGTCACTCAGCGTGGCTTCAATCAGTCCTTCATATGGCTCACATGGTTACAGACCCACCATGAACTATTGTGTCTGGGCAAAATGGCCTTGTGGAAGTTGTAGTAGGTTTTACTTTTTGCTAAATAGACTGAAGTGGAAGTGAAGTGAACCCAGGGGGCTCTGAGCTCAGGGTTGTTCTAGCATGTTCCTGTCCAGAACCCTGATGTGTCCTCCCCTATGTCTTCTGGAACCCAAACCTGCTGCTTCCCACTGTCAGCATAAATAAAGACAAAGGCCACCTCCTCTGGCAGTCTCATCACGCTTCAATCCTCCTCTTTCTACATGGTGTGCCCGTTTAGTTGTTTTTTT
Organism: Clinocottus analis; assembly: GCF_023055335.1. Classification (NCBI taxonomy): domain Eukaryota; kingdom Metazoa; phylum Chordata; class Actinopteri; order Perciformes; family Cottidae; genus Clinocottus; species Clinocottus analis. The sequence goes on from NW_027175832.1 coordinate 11,428,027, forward strand.
AACTTTTGGATTGACAGATAGAGTTCTTCTGTGGTACTTGCTTTTTTATTTTTCCTTCTGTGTATAAATGCTGTAAGAACCAATGTATATATTTGATTTTAAAAAGCCATGTGGATTTCAGTTGGTTTTTTTTCGTCTGAAGTTTATGTGTTACAAAAGATTCTGAACAAAAAAACTGCTGTGTTGCTCTTTGCCCTCGGTACAGAACCCGCCTGATCAAACTGGGCGGAGTCTCAGAGACGTAGTGTTGACCGTGTGTTTCGACGTGGAAACTGTTACATTTTGCTTGATTGACAAAAAAAAAAAGTGTTCGTGTTTAGATTATTTTGATTATTTCAATAAATGGCTTCTTTTGCCATGTTGCTCACTGATGTCTTTTGTGTCCGCCCCTTAGTGAGACTAACAGCGACCCCTGTGACCACAGGAGGGAACTGCAGGATACTGGAACATTCCATGTATCTTCATGTTTAGATTCTTGAGGCAGGACGATCACTTCTGAGTTCTGAACACAATCGGCAGCAGTAAAAAGACTCCTGTTGGGCTTTGTAGTCCCATCTAGCCAGTTGTTGGTAGACACCTGAAAGCTTCAAAATTCATGAGGTGTATCTACTGAGAACAACATGCTTGTGTTAGCCAGAGATTATTATTGGCACTGGACTAAAAACCTGCTGACCCATTGGTTTGTTAAGAAGCAATTTGGGTTTATGTTCAAAATGTTCCTGATTATGACTAGAAGGCGTTTCGCTGATCATTACTGGAAATTTGCGTCAAAATGCATTTTAACAAATTTATAATGTTATGATATTTGAAGTGTCATTAACCACAAATAATTGTTTGAATAAGCCTGACTATGAGCAAGTCAAAGGGAATGTGAAAATTAAAGGGAAATGTCACCTCAAAAAGCACCTTTTTAAAAGTCCTCATATCTGAACCGTGAAACTTAAAGAAGTTCAAATGAGGAAATTGTCAATGGGTCTCAATCTAATTTGAGGTGACTTCAGAAATTTAGTGTACATAGAAACTACATTGTTTATCAGTTTCAGTAAACGCTATATGAGAAATATTTTCACTGCTTTATTTTGCTGTCAGACCGATCTTATCATGACATAATAATAATAATAACAATATACCATAATGCTAAATGAAAACATGCATCCCCCTCAGCCTGCTGATGTCTACCATTTTTCTACTTCGGAGTCGGTGGAGCTCCAGACGTTTCAGAATCCACAGAAAAAAATAAGTCCTGTCCCACCTGCTGGGTTTTTCCAAAACGTTCCTCAAACGGACTCCTCTCTTTTTCTTCGGCCTGGAAGGTAAGACTGGTCCAAGGAGGCTCATGCCCCCTGTGGGTCGTCCACTGGGCAGCTGCTGCTATAAATCCTCCTGCACCAGCTCTGTGAGCAGGTCAGAGGGGGGGTGGCCTTCCTGTCAAGGTGGGGCTGCAGATGAGGAGGAAGAACCACATGTGGCAGCAATCAGCAGGCTTTTTAATTAAAAAAAATGTAAGAAAGACATATCCATTTTTTTCCCCATTGGACTTCCTTAACGCACCTTTTTTCAGACTAAAGGAAAGAAAACATCCAAAATACACATTTAAGTGGTTATTTTAATACTTTGTCGGTTTGCGTCTGCAAATTTCTCCTAAATTTACCAAAAGTCACATCAGATAATGCCTCATTTGCATATTTAAACATAACATTTCAGAGTGTGCAAAACAAACAAAATAATTTCATCAGTTGGGAAAGTCTCATGGTGATATCTATTATTTAATATGTGTACCCTATTCACATGGGATCTCAAATAAAAATAATAGTCTCTTCGGTTTCTTATCTGAGCCCAGGTCACGTTAACTTATTGTTTACTCTGCTGGGATATATACTGGGAATCTGAGCCATAATATTCCACATAATCTCTACTTAGTTTTGCAAATAGTGATCAAGATAGTAGTATTTCCACCGTTTTTTGTAAAGAGAAAACATTTACTTAAGGGTTTTTGTAATTTTAGCCAAATGATGTATTATTCTTGAAGAAAATTATCTGGCCCAAACAACCACTCATCAATTGTGTTTATTCATTATCATTTAAAAAAAAATTTTTTTCCTATATTACTTATTCCTGGGTGGTGATTTATTATTTCTGATATATTTAAACTTAATTACAATGACTTCATAATTGAAAGGATTATTGTTTCATCTTGTGAAGTGAAAACAAATAGGCTCGTTCGTGAGAGCTGCGACTCGCTTGGAATCCAGACGAGAGCAGGCGGCCGCTGCGGGAGGCGTTGACAAAAAACTGCTATCAAGTCGAACAGTTTTCAGTTGCCTTCAACCTATACAAAGGAAGTCACAGAATAAAATACTTCCTGTTCGTGCCGATCTTCTGGCTACTTGTAGTTTACAGATCACGTTTGGATTTATTCATATGTGATTATAAATATATATTTATGGAGAAATGTGTGTGTAGCTGAATCCTTTGTTCTGTTTATGTCTGCCTGTGAAATACATTACTGCTAGTTTTTTATGTGTGTTGTATACTTTGACCACGTGTGCATGACGTCAGAGCAAGGCGGGAGCAAATCCGACACAACTCTAACCGGCATACATTGCGCGACGATCGCCGGCAATCGATTCTGCGCAGAACTGGCTCATCTCGAACGAGCCTAATCTGACTTTCGCTGGTGCAGCCGCAGCGCTAATCTGCTATCTGCTGCCACCCGGCGGTTAGGATGACCAACAACAGGACACACGTAGTTCAAAGACTAACAAAGGACACAAGATATATTACATTGAATCTATACGCGTATTTGGCAAAGTCTGACACTTTCAGTCCGTTCCGTATGAACAAATTTGACAGATTTGTATAATCATTTTAAAGGGTGACCATATGAGTCACGTGATCTCAGGACACGGAAGTGAAACGCTGCACGTTCTGCAGCTCCTTCCTGCGGTAAGTGCTGCTCCATGTCCGATGTTTCTGTTTGCGTGTGTGGCTCTGTGTGTGTCTGTGTGAGTATGGTCTGTGTGCGTCTAGGTGCGTCTGAAAAACGTTCAGGTGATATCGGTACACGCTCCTGTCGGTAGAGCGTTCTACGTGCCGGACGGTATACTTCTAATTCACCACAGTTCAGAGAGAAATGATTTTCTTCTATTGCACTGCAATTATCTGACAGAAGAAATTTATGATTAATATTAAGATTTCAACAAATTATTGTTTATTGTACAAATACGCAACAGTGTATAACGCATTTAGAAGATCCACGTTGTCTGCCTTTTAATGCATCAGAAATAGCTTGTTAATACACACACACACACACACACACACACACACACACACACACACACACACACACATGAATTAAAGCTGCAAGCAGCTGTGAGTTGGTCGTTGCTCCAGCACATCAGAGGGCCACCAAAGGGCCGGGCGACGTGGGCGACACACTCACAGCTTTTATTCATATATATATATATATATATATATATATATATATATATATATATATATATATATATATATATATATATATATATATATGAAAGAGGCCATTCAGCATAATGACTCTTTATACGTAAAATTACTCACTATACTTCACTCATGCAGACTTTTAGTTTGAAACTATTTTTACAATATTAAATATTTCTACTACAACAGCCAGTAGTATCCATGTACAGTATACACTGACCACTGGATATAGGAGAAAAGTACTCTCAGAACTGTAAACTGTAAATAAAAAGCAAACTAATGTCTCTGTTTATTTTCAGAAACGTCTTGAAAACAACAACAAAAAAAGTTGAGCATTAATAAAATAAACACTGAACGTAGTATGACCTCAACAGCAGAGGGGATTTTCAAAATGGTAGTGATGCACCAAAAATAAATGCAATTAAAAGAACATTATATAATTTACTTATTCCAATTATACTCTATTTTGAACATTGATAAAAAAGTAAGGGAATCGTTATCTCTGCCAGAGACACTGACGCTCCTCCCCCTCAGAGATGAGCTGCTGTCCACTGAAGGAGGACGACTTCCGTCGCTGCTGTCTGCTCTTCGTGCAGTGGTCGGATCATCTGAGAGACGGCTGGAGCTGGGAGGTGGTCCAGGTGAGGAGGTCTGGGCCCGTCACTTGTCAAGTGTCATAGACCGAAGGCCTGGCAAGCTGCTGTCGGGCCTCCTGAACGTGGTTAACGGTGCTTTCTAATCCGGGCCACAGGGTTCGGAGGAGGGCTACCTAAGGAAGATTGCTCTCAGGCTGGCCATCATCGCCCCGAGCCCGGCGCGGGACCAGACTGGATCTGGTTCAGACTCGGAGGCACACACTTCCTGTACGGAACCGCGGGGACGGGAGGAGGAGCAGGTGAACACGCCGACATGACTAAATATTACTGAATGATATTCTTCAGTTCAAATTAACCGATGATTCAAATGTCAAACAAACAACAAGCGCTGACCTCTACGGTGTTATTCATTATGGATCATAGTGGTCCTTCACCGCCGCGTCTCTTCCTCCAGTCTGGTCTTGGTGCCTCAGTCAACACTGACAGCGCCTGCGGTGACATAGCTGACGATGAGGAAGAGGTTGATGAAGGTGACGGGGTCTGCGCGGTGTCTGGATGCAGCAGTCAGGTGCTTCAGTACGAGTATCACATCCTGCACTCCTGCAGCTACGCTACTCCAGTGCTCTACTTTAGAGCCTTCACTCAGGGTGAGACAGTCACTGCACACACACATACACACCTGCACACACACAGACCCCTATATGCACACACCTGCACACACACGCGCGCGCACGCACACCTATTTGCTGAGGATGCACTCAGTGATATATCTCTGCTTAGTCTTTTTCCTCGCGTGTCACCCTGTCAGAGGGGAGGAGCCTGTCATTGGAGGAGGTGTGGAGCTCCGTCCACCCTAACTTCAGACTGCGGCTTCAGAGCAGCCCTCTGGATACCATCACTCTGCAGGTAAAGCCAGGACACGTTACTTCCTTCTACTCCTCGGAGCTCCCCTGACTCCTCTCCTCTGTGTCTGTGCGTCAGGAGCATCCTCTGCTGGGTCAGCCCTTTTTCATGCTCCACCCCTGCAGGACGGAGGAGTTCATGCGGCCCGTGCTGCAGGTGGCTCAGGAACAACACAGGTAGGAACAAAGACAGTGGAAGTGTTATGCAGCTATATTTCTATCTTGGTTCATGCAGTGGCTGACACCAAAGCATGCGGCGTGTTCCTCAGATATCTGTGTGTGTGTCTGCAGGCCGGTGAACTACGTGCTGTCGTGGCTCAGTGTTGTTGGTCCTGTGGTGGGTCTGGATGTCCCTCTGAAGTACTCCAGCCAGCTCTGCTCTGCGGCCTCTCCCGGCAGCGGCACAGAGCCGGACTAAGGCTGTGGAGTCGCTCTGTACTGAGGATGGATGATGAACCGAGCAACTGCCTTTAGCGCCGGAGATCCGTCCGAGGCGCTAAAGGTACATGGTCCCTTAGAGTGCATATTTTTTGTGTTTGTTTCGTTGCATTTTGTATTGCCGTGATACTAAAACACACAAAAACCCTGAAATAGTAATAAGAGCCTTGGGTATCTGCGTTTGGAGACCTGACCTGGAGGCTGTGTTAGTAGCGGCTGCTGTGTCGAAAACCTTTACTTTACTTCAGGTATCACTTAAGGTATTATGTGTACACGGTGCATATTCCTAAAGGTGTTGAAATGAGGGAATATCTGTTGCCTCATCACAGCTCTCAACATGGTGACGGCTGATCAAACAACGCTGACTGAGCTAACGTGCCCAGGTAAACAAAGCACAGAGGAGCTCTATTTTCAACACACAGAGAAACATTACTCTCTCTATATCTTAACATAGTTAGTCGTTTGATTCTATAATAATGCTCTAAATATCGTAAAGAGATCCATTGACTCTGACTGATGGTTTGAATGCGATCTCTTGGCATTTTGTACAAAAGCTGGTAAATTATATAAATTTCTCGTCTAAATGCACAAATGTTACGTTATTAAATTGTTAATTAGTATGGAGTATTAATATAATTGTGACACATCAGTATTAGACTTGTGTCCTATAACTCTGGGACAGTGATATCTTGTGTAGACAAGAGAGACAAGAGACTTTATTAGATAAAGACCTAGATAATCTTAATTCTGTCCATAATGATTTTCATGAGGCATCAGAAATATGAGGCTCGAGTTGGACTGGTGAATAGCAATTAATAGTGTGTATGTAATATTAATGTTTTTGTAATTTTAAATGTTTACACTATGAATGTACTCAAATGAGAATGAATATATTAGGCACGCTTCTCAGTTATTTTGTTAAATAACATGCATATTTGTTGTGGTGATATGAACATTGATATCTCAGATATTAACTCCCTGTTTGGTTGATACGTAATGTTACACATCGCAACACATATACCAGTAAAGCATCACAGTGTACGTTCATCACATGTTCATCACGTCTCCAGGACGCTGCAGTCCTGCATGAGCCGACTGGATAACACACCTGTCGCTATATCAAATGTTGAATGTCTACCTGAGTACACCCGTTATAATAACCATGGACTGAGTACAAAAGCAGATTGATCAAAGATCCCAGAAAATAATTTCTTGCATTACAACCACTAACTGATCAGAGCCTCAGTAATATTCATATTTCGCTTTAAATCAAACTCACACAAAGACAAGCATCTCTCTTTCAGCATGTTCTTCTCTGTGCTACATGTACATCTTTTCTTATCCAACATCTTAATCACAAGAGAATAAACTCAACCTGCTCTATGAGATAAAGATAGAATGCAGTAACAAACTACAGTATGTGCAAAACGGGACAAGTAGGTCACACACGGGGCTCTCCACAAGGTTCAGGGCTGGGTCTATAGTCGTTAGTATTGTGCATCCCATCCGTGATATTTATATTGTGTCAAAAATGCTAAAGTTGGTTTGAGTAGATTATGAGTTGTTAGACATGAAAACAAGTGAATGCATTAAATCATCACTGTGTCACTTATCTGGTGATAGCAATTTGATTTTCCTCTACTCATTAAGCAGCTAGTTAGTTAGCCACCTATAAAAAGAGCTATACAGCAGGCTGGTGGCCAGTAGCAGTAGGGTCCCCTTTTTACTTTTTAGTTCAACATAAGCACTGAAGACACGTTTATTCTTTTTTAATCAAGATACAAACATTCTACTATATTTCAACCAACTTACGAGTAAAAAAAACACGCACACATTAAAAATACAAAAGTCAATCTATCTCGTAAAAATGAACAGGAAAAGAAAATCATTTGGAAGTCTTTTCTTTATAATACAGCAGATCTAAGTCATCTTTTTAGCATCGTTTGCTGAACTTCTTCTATTACACAATAAAAAATGGATATATAAAAACTAAAAAGGAAGCACTAATCCAGAATTTGACCAAATCCTGTCGAACTTGTGGGTTTGAGTCTTGGTTCCCCGAGAAATGGTTCTTATACAGTGCACTGAATAAATATTAATATCACACACAAGTGAGGGCTGTGGCAGTGACAGTTTGTGACCATGTGTGTTGTCAGGTCTTCAGTACTCTGGCGAGAGCTCCAGCTGCACGCTGTACTGGGTTTTGGTCTTTGGGGACTCAACAGTACAAGCCATGCCCACTTCCTGTGAAACAGGTCTTTGCTTGTGTGTGTGTTTGTGTGATGGGGCCTCCCACAAATATTATGGTTGGTGAACTAATACATCATTACTGAGGAAAACAGATGTTCTGCTCTTTAGAGTTAAACACCTGCAGCAGAGCCCATAAATGTGCCTTTAGCTTTGGCTTTTTTTGTGTGGCTTCTTTGTGAACCAAAGCTAATTTCCATACAAAGGACCCCATTTTGCTCCAAATGTATGTATGTATGCAATAGTTTAAAAATAAAAAATAGAGTTAAACTCTGTGGCATGCTTTGTGTTGAACCTGTTAAATTGCATTATCCCTATCAAATAGAAATCTCATAATGTAAATATGTCTGATTAAATGAAAAAGGAGTCGGGAGCAGCTATTGGCTCTAGTGCGAGGTGCATTTCACTCTTTGAGGAGCTTTGAGAACGACGTGGTTTCTTTGTTTCTTATTTGTGCCGCTAAATCTTTTTGTGAATTCACTCCTGAACCTTCATACAAAACAAGCTTCCTCTCACGTTCTCGTTGGAGGGGTTAAATATGACTCAAGACCAAGAATGGCACAGCATTAAAAGCACTTCCTCTGGTTCTGACTTCCTTATGCTTGAAAGTCTTCCTTTCTGATTTGAATCTTGTTTCACACATTGTTCACATTGAGGCTTCAGGAGGTTGTCCCCCTGTGTGTCAACAGGTCTGGTAGCATGAACCAGACCAGCCGGCCCAAGCAGACCGGTCCCACGAGGGTCTGTTCTTCCGTGTGAAGACTTTGACCAGGTGAGGTCTGTGCAGGACTGTTGATGGTGCGGTGGGTAGGTGGATCAGATATCAAGATATCAATGCGACTGACTGGATTTACCCAGAATTCTGTGCAACTCGGGGGACATGAGGAAAGGTTTCTCTGAACTGCCATCGTGTCTCTCCAGGTCATCACCTGGTCGCACGGATCAAAGGAAAGCATGGGAGAAAGAGCAGGAAGGGATGATGGGAAGATGGATTATGATGAACAAGTGGAGGGAGGGAGGTGACGCAGGTGGGAGGAAGTCCAGGACGGAGTTCAAGTTTGTCGGGAGTGGAAGCAGAGACAAAAAAATGAGGTTAGATAGTGTTGTGAAATAGACACAGGCTGAAGGGATTACACCATGTTGTGACCAAAAAATTTACACTGAAATGTGTGGCAATTTAAATTATTTTCTGGAATTAGAGACTAGCTGAGACGGACGAGGAGTTTACATCAGGGATATGACAGCGTTGACTCACAGAAGCAGAGGAAGAGCGTGTCCACACACATGGCGTAGACGCTGAAGAAACCATGAGCGATCAGGTAGGCCCCGATCACCACCGTCTGACGACAGAAACACAGACTGGACTTTGATGACAGACAAAAGAAAGATTTACGTGTTCGGTTGAAATACTTTAAATTAAATGGAATGTCTTTACAATGACAGATTTTGTATATACGGCATTCGTTGTATTTTCCTTGCTTGTTGGTATAATTTATAACTCCTGTGGATTACTGTCCAGACGTAAGGTGTCTCCCTGACACAAGTTGCAGCTTGTAACAATTTACAGGCCCATTCATTGAAGATGTTGCAATGATATTACAGCCAAAACAAGGCAAAACCAAAATTGCATAGTTAATGTGTGAATTACAAACAGATTCTATTTGATTGGCAGCATTTTTCCCATTTACGTGCTCTGAGAATTATAATAATATTCAACAATAATGACAAAAGACTTTCTTTCATCATACTGTGTGTGTCTGTGTGTCTGTGTCTGTGTCTGACCAGCAGGGGAACCCAGTAGTAGTTGAGATTGGGCACTTCCTCCTGGATAACGGGAATCTTCTTCGTGAAAAAGAGGTACGCAATCACACCTGAAAAACACACACACAAATACAACCATAGAGCTCAGACAGACTGCCAGAAGCTGCTCTGGGTCAACAGGATCCTTTGGTGGTCCGTCGCCTGTACGAATCTATTCAAACCTCTTAGTTGCTGATTCCATCTCTATTTGTATGAATAGTTTTAATGCAAAGTATTTGTTGGTGAGTATGTTTATTCATCACGCCCTTCGGTGAGTAAAGGCCTTCAGACCGGAGCCTTGTATTGTCACTCACCAACTCCTCCTGCTATCAGCACTTTGCCCAGAAACAACAGGAAGTCTGTCACTCTGTCCAGAACAGCAACCCTGTGGAGACACAGCACCATCTGTCAGAGTGGCAGTGTGCTGCTCACATTCACAGCCATAGCGTGTTCAGAGTGTCATGATCATAAATAGCCTCACTTATTGAGACTAGAATAACTTCACAGACTTGTATCCAAACAATAAACCTGTAAAAACAGAATGTTTTATCAGGCCAAGAAAAACTAAAGGGCCACTGAATGAGGAAAAAAAAGCCTCACCTGACTACATTCCTCATCAGCAGGAAGAAGGCTTCTCTGGCCGAGGTACAAAAGTTCTTACCATAGATCGCCACCTGTTGGAGAAGAGGCAAAACACAGCTCTCATATCAACAAAATGAACAGTGTTATTCATAAGCCCCATATATAAGGAGCAGTGTGTAAGACGTTGCCACCAAGGGGAACCTGCGGGCGGGGACGAGTTGAATTTAATCAAAGAATTTAATCGACAAGCCCTTGGGGTACTTCTGCCTCTTGGTCCTCTGGTGTGTTCACACCGAACTCGTCGAGATTAATCTCGACGCACGTTGAAAAAAGGGTGTTCACACCAAAAGCAGCATGACTAATCACGGAGCCACAAAGGGGGCGTGGCTTATCTCTGTCGCTTCTCTGCGGGAAAAGAACAATCCTATCCGCTATCGACTACAGAAGAAATAACCACTAGTTCTGCTTTATACTTGTTGTGGAAGTCATAAAAACGTTGGAATATCAAATGCCCCCGTTTAGGTTCATAACACCATCCATAGCCGCACATAGCTCGGTGAATTTCACCGACTCCATGTTCGAAGAAAAAAATGATTCACGCTTAATCATTTACTGCTTCACTGTTATATTCAGACTTCTCATCTTACTGTCTCTGTTTAATCTTACACACAAACTCGACATGTCTCCTGATAGCAGTGAGACTAGGGGAATCTGTATGTTTCTGTCTGAAAGAACGAGCAGTTCCTTTGTTATCATATGACCATTTCTCACAAATCGCTCTATGGGACGAGGGGAAAGGTTCCCGATTGGGCCAAAGACGTCATGAGGGTTTCTGTTAGTGGGTCATGATGAGTATTTAAGAGGTGGTTCTTTGAGAGATCTTTGAGCAGTCTTGGATATGCAATTTGTCTATCACCTTGTACTTCTGACTCTGCTCCTTCCTTGCAACGAGTAAATGTTTCTGTTTTAATGATTTTACCACCAGGTGTCGAGTAAATTTTTCGAACACTCCAGAAACTTCGTCCGGCTTGTCACTGTAAAAATAGTTACCGTTTTTGTCATTCACAACAGAAATAACCAAGAGTTCTGCTTTATACTTGTTGTGTAAATTCCACATACATTGGAACATCAAACTCCATCGTGTCTGAGTTCACAATATTATCCGTAGTCCCACAACAGTGTCTGAATGACAACCGCCATCAGCGCTACTTGGCAAAAGTTTGATTTAAAACCGGCGGTGACGAGGGGAACATCTCAACGCTGATTGGCTGACGCAACTATGACTCAAGAGTTTTTGCTGCCGGAGTTGGGAAATTTCAACTTGTGCGCCGAATGCTCCGCGGCCAATACTCTGTTCGTGCTGCCTCAACGAGTCTTTTGTGCTGCCTCAACACATCTGTCGCGCTGCCCGCTGGAAAATACGAGTCTACGCAGCTGTGCATTGACTTTGCATGTAATCTCGACGTGCATTGAAATCTTTACGCGTTCGGTTTTGGACTGGGGACAGACTGGGCGCTATACTGACTCACTATCGTCTCTCAAGGCAATAGTGAGTCAATCCTATCCGACTCACTATCGCCTCTCAAGGCAATAGTGAGTCAGTATAGCGCCCAGTCTGTCCCCAGTCCAAAACCGAACGCGTAAAGATTTCAATGCACGTCGATTACATGCAAAGTCAATTTGCATGTAATCCTGTACCCGACTCACAATCGCCTCTCAAGGCGATAGTGAGTCGGGTAAAGGACGGGTATGTGTGCGGCTAGCTGGTTAGCATGCTAATATCTGTAGACATCTCTGGCCACATCTCACACATTGCACCTCTAATCAACTCACCATGATGTAAGCATTACGGTTCATGTAGCGTATGAACTTCTCCAAACACCAAAAACAACATTGCAGACAGTGCATCATGAACCTGGACAGGCTGTTGTCAACACCTGCATGGATACACATGCATACGATCAGCATAGTGATGGTTGAAGCAATGATACTGGTAGTAAGTCAAACTGTGTATCTGTTAGGGTGCTCGTAAACCTCGTAGTTTCTGCTCCAGGTATTCCAGTATGATCCGGACCAGTTGGGCAACTGAAAGAATTAGAGCTCCAAATGCCAAAGACCCTGTGTGATACCTGAAGAGAGACAGAGGAGGAGCTCAATATGCTTTTATGCACAGCGCTGCCTGTGCTGTTTTGCACACTATGTGACAAATGAAGAATCCCAGGCTGGGCCCAGACCTGATGGCCCTGCTGAACGCCGAAAAGAGCGGACACGGCGGGATGTCCTGAGGCTTCCTCCTGGCCCAGTAGTAGCTGGCGAACGTCCCGGCCAGGGTGCACTGCTCCAGGGCCAGGCTGAAGTTGACCAGCCAGAGAAAGACCAGGAGGTTGGACAGCTGCAGCAGGAAGAGGTAGTGGTGGTAGGACGTCTCCCCACCGTAGAAGGCGAACACACACTGGGAGCCCAGACACAACGGTAATTTGGAGATGTTGGTATTGTTGAAGGTCTGACAGAGAAGTGAGGGGGGAGAACAGAGGAGAGTTAGTACCTCTACCAGGAGATCATGCATTTGGTTATGTGCATAAGCATGTCTGTCTGTCTATCTGTCTGTCCAAGACTAAAATCGCATACTGATGGAATCAGCAGTCTAATATGTATTGTGCTCATTCATGACTATGCTGGAAGACCTCTTGTGGTTGGTTACTACTTTTACTTCCGTTTGGATCAATTGTTCTTCTCTTGATTTGCACAACAAAGCCAGACACGTGCATGCATCCATGTAGAACTTTTGCTGAGCAAATGATGACAACGAAGTACGTCTTCTTATGTCAGGCGGAGGGGAGCTAGTCAGTTGTGAGCTGTCCAATGGGTGTGTTTGGCTAATACACCTAACAGCTGACTGATTAGCAGCCCACAATGCCCTTGACCTTTGTCAATACACCTACTACCACAGTAATAATACAACTATTGTATGACTGTACCTCTGGGTTGCAAGTGCTGTTGGCATGGGGACAGCTAACATCAGGAGACATGACCTTGTAGACAGCTTCCCCTGAGGACGCGAGGTAACTGGTCCCACAGAGTGCTGGTTAAGGACACAACTAACCAGCTGGTGGATGAAATATAAATGTGATTTCCTATCCTCTGGACATTGAGGAGTTTCACAAATACATATGTTTTTCAACTGTCAGCTCTGATCTACAAGAAGTTAACATTGTTGTGGCTCGTAGCTGTGAAGGATACACAGCAGTCACCGCCCAGTAGGAGAAGCAGACAGTCAGCAGGAGGAAGGTGATGATGGGAAAGAAAAGTGTGGACATGATGTGACCGATGGCCCTGCAAAGACAGAGAAACCAGTCACCATAACATTCCTTTTGTTCTTCTTCTAATCAGACGTTTGTCTTTACAGTTCATACTTGCTGGCCTCTCTGAGCATGGCGATGGCCACTCGCACTCTTCGTCTCAAGAAGATCAACATCAACAAGATGGAAACTTCCGTCACCCCCAGAGATGCCACTGACAAACAAAACAGGCTGAGCTCTTTGTGTGGTTGCACATTTAAAACTCATACTAATTATTTCTGATTTTTCGCTTCGTCAGAATTACTATTAAATGCAATTCAATGTGGCTTTATTGGCATTAAAGTAAATTAATAAAATAAAAAGGTACACAATGATATTAATAGGACTTTTACACAATAAGCTCCTTTACAACGTACTACAAAGCTACTAATTAGTTGAATTAGACCCACACTATTTATTGGTAACATTGTATATACAACATTTATAAATAATAGATCAAGGAGTTGGCATATTCTAAGAAAAAAACATTCATGAGAGGAAAGTTGTACATTTGGAAGGAAAAAACAGAATATTCAAAATTCAGAATTTGTGGGCTAGCTTCCTGTGAAATCCCTCAAAGCAGACAGACTTACACAGTATGATCCATGTCTGTGTGAGCTGCAGATAGACCTGCAGGTCAGTCTGCAGCCCCACCTCCACAATAGCGACGTCAGAGCCGGGTCTGTGTCTCAGCCGGGACAACTCTACGGAGCAGAACCACATACCTGCACACACACATATGGACACCTCATAAAACAATGGACCTGTGCTTCTCAAGGCAGCAGTAAAGGATGAGTCAAGATGTGAATCCTCCTCCACAACGTACCGCACGCCAGCATCAGTATGACGGTAATGATGGTTGTCCACAGGAGCAAACCAGCTGTGAACCTCAGCAGCAGGATGAAGAGCAGGCTGACAGCCATGGATATGAGCAGACCTCTGTCACAGACATAGGAGTTCACAACACATAGATCACACTGATCTTGTCTGACTTCTTCTTAAACTAAATGATTTCAGCTTTGTCACAGTGATTAGGAACACAGAGAAAAGAACAATGACATTGTGTACTGTGTCGTCACAAGTAGAGGAACGCTAAGACCCAGTTTGACAAACACGACCCATTAGCAGACTAATCGACGAAAGGTCCCAGTCATGAAATCAAAGAACAGACTCTGTAATGTCAATCTGAAGTATAAAGTTAACATGAAAGGAAGACAAGTTTATTCCATTTAACAATCTGTTACAAGTTTATGAGGTTTACCAGGTTGAGAAATACAAAAGTTGTTTGTAAGTTGTGACAGAGTCGTGAGGCGCTGATTGTTAGAATAAACTTGAAACATGAACAATGAACCGTCAAATATTAATTAATCAACTAAATGTGCATGTTCTTCAGAGAAAGAGCAATGTGGGGAGCACTTAGAAACTGCTGATCAAAAACGTTAAAAAAAAAAATCCAAGCTGCTACTGGTGACTTGTTCAAGTCTAGATACAACTAACTCTGAGGCTAAACAATAGCTAAATGTCTTGAAGACACGTTCAGGTGTTGTGTTTTTTTCTGTGTGTGTTTGTGTAATTACATGAGTATCCATGCCCATGAATTGGCATAATCCTCCACGATCTTCAGGCCCAGCTCTTTGGTGTCCACTAGTCCTGTTATACCCCTGCATGGAGGAGAGGAGGGGGTTATTCAAGTAGCAGACAAAGAAGACAGAGGCTGGTGCTTTCTTTACATCAAAGACACAAAGACTCAGAGACACAATGCTAGGTTTTAAGGATCCTTGTACATCAGCCAGATGCTAACAGTAACTAACACTAATGCTTGTACTCTCTTTGAGACCTGGAATGGAAATGTTCAGCAATATATCCAGCTTAAATTCAAGAATAATAATACCAAAATAAAAATGTATGTAACGGCCTGTAATATATAACTCTGTAAAAGTTTGTCAAAGAGTAAAATCCTTTATTTATATATATTTATTTTAATTCTCTGCGAATAAAGTGGTACATTTACAAAAGAAACCTCACAAATTTAGGAGAAAAAAAGCTGCCACTTGCATTTCTCGCTCACATCATCTGATTCTCAAATTGCAGCCCACCTTTGCAGAAAAAACCCCCTGACAATGACATTTGAGTTGAAGATATGTGATGATAAACGAACCCCTTGATAAGACAATCCTTTAGTAGTTCAGTGGGGAAATTAGAGATATGCAATGTATTGTGTATAGCATCTGAGAGTATTTGTTAATTTTGTTGACATTCATTTTTGCAGATAATATTCAAACATGTGAAAGTTAAAATAGAAATATGTCACAAGTCGACTAGTGACAAGAAACCCATGTAAAGGGAAAACCCTGCAGGCTCCTCTGGGTTTGAGGAGGGGATGCAGCCAGTTCGTTGGTGATGTTGAGTGATCTCTGACAAGTGGACAGAGCAGAGGACAGACTTGTAACACAGGAAGTAGTACAAGTAGTCAAAGTTACAGTACTTGGCAGCATGTTGGAGTTCAGTGACACTGCGAGCCATTTCCAGAGCGTCTTTAAAGCTGGTTCGGTTCGCTACAGTCACAGTCCCATTCTGAGTGATGAAATCTGGAAGACATCGCTGGAAAACTGACACACACACACACACACATACACACATACATACACACACACACACACACAATAAACACAATCTCCTTCTCTCTCCTTCATTGTCAATAATTACACCACCATTTCATAGAAAAATCACCGAACCCGGCTATCAAACGACATGCATCAGTTCACTTTAGAAGAAAATACATCTTAAAATATAAATAACTATATGTTATATGATGAGCCCACTGGCAGGTTATTTGTTTAAGATTTTAGTCTTCAAAAAACAACTAATTTTGTCAGTGATTACTTGTATAACCTTTGAAGCATTGGTTATTGGTTATCTCATCCTTACATGGTCTACTGGGTACAATCATGGAGGGACAGTCCTCATCTCGTAGAACCTGAGATACTGGCTGGAAGAAACAGAGGGGAGACAGGAGGATGACAATAACAGCATGTGTGAGAGCTGTGGTTCTTGGTAAAGACTTTGTCACAAACACAAAGTTGGTTTGAACTTTGAAGGAGGGGGATTCAGCTCATCAAAATGTTTTACTGAGGTCGGATACGGAACTCCCCAATCCTTCCTTAGCTGCACTCATGAGCTCTATATAAGACGTGGATGTAGCCACCAAGACGTCACCCATTGTTTTGTGAACTATGACTTTAAAGCCTTTAGTTCACATTTTTAGATGAGGTCTCTTTGGCTGTGAAAGGGTTAAAGGTCATTAAAGTGCATTGCCAGGAAGAGAGTAGGAGTTGGGAAATTTCTTTGTAAAATATATATAAAAAAATAAATATAAAATACATACTCGCGTGTTTAGTATCTCCACCAACCATTTACCGATGTCACTACGAGCCACAATGTAAGCATTTGGCTGAAAGTCACCAGTTGACACGGTCACTCATGAAAGTGAAACACCCGTTACACCGAATCGGTTGTGATTCTTTCAGAAATCTAGTGTCGGAATATTGATTCTGACAACAGAACACTTAACAACCAGACATTCTAATGCTGATCAAAGTTTGAATTCCATGTTTAGAGTTCGCTAAGTGATCTGGAGCGCTGAGGCCAACATGCAGACTCATCTTTAAAGGAAAGGGTCGACAGGAGTTTGGCTTCACTTTTTAGCATCTTGGCAATACCTTAAGATTCTGTCTAATAAAGTTTCAAACATGATCCACTTCAACCGTCACAATACTGGTCTAACTAATCACAGCTAATTAAACCACACAAAGTACAATAATAACCGTATATAATATAGCAGTGTCGGTACCTTGTCAGGGTTATTAAAGCCAGACTTGCAGAACTGTCTGTAATATTCCCAGTAGCTCTTGCTGAGTTTGTGTTGCAGCTGCATCTCAGTGTAGGTGGCAAACCTGTCCGGGCACTTTGACACACACATCTGGAAGGAAATGGACACAGACAGTGCGTTTGTGATTTGATTGATTACTGTTTCTTTGAATATGGATCTGACATTCAGCAATGCCAATGAAAAGTTACAGTCAGCTGGTAAACATCAATTACAGTCCTTTTATCATTAATAAGTTAATAAGCAATACAATATGTGGCATTTTTGGTTGCGTACGCTGAGACCAAGATGTTTTCACGCCCAACACGTAAAATAGCAACGATTGGTCAGTGGCCCACATCGTCTGATACCAACCGGACTTTTACCAAACTCCAATATAAATGTTTGTTATCAGCTTTATCAGTCGCTAAGAGCAATAACAGTATAATAAGCTTACTCAGCATAAGGATGAGGGTGGGGTATATGGACGGGTCAAACAAACTCAGGACTTCCACACAGGAGATCACTGTTGGTGTCTCTAGTGAAACCTAGCCAATGTTTACTTCTTTTACCTTACTTTTTGTGATGTAACTTAAATACTTAACTAACACTGCATGTTTAAGTTATGTAAGATTTTTTAAAATGTAACCAGCATACTTATTTTATGTAACAAACACTTATTTTTAAATAAACCTGAAGGAGTAGTCTTGTTATGCTAAAACAAAGTTAACCTACAGTGGAAGTTTATTTGCATCACATTTTGAAGCATTTATATTTGACAAGTTGGAAGTTGGAACAAACAAGATAATTCAGGAGTAGCTGTGTAAGATGACTTGATGCAGTAACAGTAAATGGAGCACCTGAGTTGTGGGGCACTGCAGGTTGATGAGTATAGCCGGGTTGGCACATTTCAAGATGTTGAAATAGAAAAGGATGGGTTTCTTCCTGCAAAAAAAGTGTTAAATCATGTTAAATCATACAGTATAAATGTTCGAGTCATTTTACATTTCAGTATCTGCTTCTTTTCCTGTCAGTGATTCCCTACATGTCCCAGAATGCCTTGGAGCAGAGTAGAGGTTAAGGGTAGAACTTGCACACTATTTTCCTAAATAAAAAAAATCGGAAATACTTTCTAGTGGCTCAACCTCACAAACTTGTATTTTGCTATCCATTTATCAAGCCAACATAATTCTCTAATTTTACTGAAGATCATCAAGCTTTTAAAAGTGATGGATGCAGCTATGTTGATGGAATGGTGGCTGAAATATATTTCAGTAAGTGTAAGAGTCGATTATCTTTGTTGAGGTCTTGGAAGAAGCAGTTGCAACTAGCCCGGTTGGCAAGAAAACATGTCGGCATTGTACGTTTTTGCAAGTGTTTGTCCAATGTCCTTGTTTTTTTCATTCGGGAAGTGATGTAGTACAACGAGCCACACGCACAGCAAAGTTACGTAGTCTATCAAGCAACCGTTGTTGTATTAGGGTTCAGGGTATAATGTTGATGTTGACTATAACAAGCGAGAAAGTGGTGGTGGTGGTGGCTGGTCAAACAAACACAGAACTTTCACCCATGAGATCACTGTTTGTGTCCCCCAGGTCAATGCTTAGTCAAAATCATGCGGGTTCACCAGAAACTTGATCTTGTAGAGTGCTTCTCTAGTCCACATCTGCCCACCAGGACTAAGTAACATGCACCATATGCACAGCTACGGGTGACATTTGTTGTTAATCTTGCCAAAGGGCACGAGACACAGAGCCGGGGATCGAACCGTCGATCATCTGGTTGAAGGATGACCTTGCTCTACTGAGCCTCGGTCGCCTTGCCGTCTCATCGTTTCTTGTGTATTTATAGCCCTGTCTTTTCTCTGCTGGTTGGTGCCTTCATGACAAGTTGTTGCTGCTTCTGCCATTTGAACTCTCAGTGTGTGAGATCTTCATTAAAGTGTCTTCTTTTTATCTGCCTGCCTGGTCTGCGTCTGGGTCCTTCCTCTGCTCACCATACTGTATATGACGTCCCATGAAGACTGTATTGATCATGCTTTGAGTGAAGAAACTGTAACATCCACAGGGGGAAATGGTTTCCTGGAGATGTCCATAAGATGAAGAGGAATCATGACCTGAAGTATTCACATTAATTCTCAGGCCGCTTTCCTTGCCTCTATTAGTGTATTTGTGTCAGTATTAGTTGATTGAACACCCTCTGCTGTGCGTGGATACCCTATAAGGGCCCATAGTGACTCCAGATGTCCGTAGAAGAGGTGTAAGCACTGCGTTGGAAGAAAGGGACGTGTGTGTCAGCATAACAGGAAGTTAGTTATTGTTAGTGGCTTCTGATTTGGCTGCTCACCAGCACAGTCAGCAGTTGGAGCTGCAGCAGCAACTTTTAAACCCTGAGAGCCCAATGACTGCAGTTTGCAGGTTTACACCTCCTTAGGATTACTTCACCTGTGATGGCCATTTAAGGCAAATACACAAATAAATCTGCTCAGAAATCATTAAAAAAAAGACGAAAGACGAGATGAATAAAAAGAGCAGAACTCATCAGCATGTGGTAACAATGCATGAGCAGTAGATGGCAGCATGGACCACAAAAGCACACTGTGTGTTTTTTACACGGCCCACGTTCTCCTGCAGCCTGCTCAACCTCAAGCTATAATTCACCTCCATGATTGCATGAACTAATATTTTTGGGGCAGTCACACTCAGAGTAAAATAGGACAATGCTGAGCGTGATTCCTCAATTCAAAAGACAAAGTATGAAGACCGCCAAGTGCTTGTACTGCTAACATTTAGTTTTCATCCCACAGAGACTTAGTAAATATGCACAGTGTCCTAATTCCGGGTCTAGATCTTCTGAAGTCTGTCGTTTTGGCCCAGATGGATCGTAACAGGTTGATATGTTCTGTCTCATATCAAAGACTACTTCAAATGCAGCCAAGAAATACAGGATGGAACCAGTTTATTAATAACAGCCTCTGGGATCCCATAATCCTTTGCACAGTATTCCTGAGAATTGTTAAATGGAGTCTGGACATGTTGTTATTCAGACAGATACAGATACATGGAAGTTATATAATATTAGTAATAATACATGTCATTTGTTTAGCACTTTAGGGGGTACTCAATAGCACTCCACATGGTAAAAACCCGTCTAGTGTGCCCGTCTAGTGCATCATAGCTAGGCTAACGTTGGTATTTAGCAGACAGACTGGGTAGGCACACCTGCATATGTGCTGAAAGGATGGAGAAGCTGAGGGATGAGGTACTGACACTGGCCAAGTGGCAAAATATGAAAAGTGGGGATGAGATCATGGTGCGTTGGGACAAATCCCAGGCTCTGTCCTAAAAGCACTGCCCCACATTGATATCATCACAAGATGCAAGTTACATGTGTTTTTTTTTCATTTCTAGTTAGCTCATTACAAGTTTATAATACACAGGTGAACATGTGGCAGAGCGTAGGGTGAACAGGGATCTGTGTGTAGAGAGTATTACAGTCACTCACGCGTTGAAAGTCCCCTTCTGGCCACAGAACTGTCCGTAGCTGTCTGTTGGATGGAGCACCTTTCTGGGGTCCCCATGCAACCAGGCTGGACAACACAGACATACAAGACAGAAGCAGGAAGAAAACAGAAGGAAATATTTACTCACATGACTTGATGAGTAAACGTTGTACATTTTAAAGCTAATAAATGGAGAAAAAGAAAAGATCTCAAACTATCTGTAGCTTTACAAAGAAAAATAATTTATTATCAGCCTTCAAATATAAAAATCCATCCAACACTGATGTAGAACACAGGAGAGAGGCACCTAGACATCCAGTACACATGGGAGGAATCTGTGTGTATGAGTGTGTGTTCGCTTGTTTTATTACCATCCACCATCCCTCTGCCCCAAAACTGTGCCCCGGCATAAAATTAGAAAATAAATCACAATACTGTGATTTAATGAACTAGCTCCATTCTAATTACATCTATAGTCATACATTCTACTAACTAGCAGCAGGGCCAAATTTGTAATGTGTGTGTGTGAATGTTTGAGTTCGTTCATTGGACTGAATCTAAATGTCAGAAACGAGAAAAAAGATTGGCAATGTTGTTTCGTCCCAGACGTCACCAGGACACAAATTCATCGAGAGGGCAGCGGTAAAGACTGAGGACAGATTGGATTCTACACTGACTCACTCTCGCCTCTCTAGAAACAAGTGGTACTACAAGTCATTGTACCTTTAAAGAGATACGACCTAACCCTTTTGTGCAGATACTGGTGGGTATTTGCTCCTGTGCCAAATCTGCTGATCATATGGACTATACACTGAAATCTGAGCATGACCAAGATGTGACTTTTTTTAAAGAGAAGATGTATTTTTTTTTTTAAATGAACTGATGCATATCGTTTGACAGCCGAGTTTTGTGATTTTTCTATGCTCGTGGTGGACTGGAGATATTGGCTATCCTCTCTAAACAAATTAATCAGCTTGTGTGGAAAAATGGCTTCTAATCACCTGTCTTGCCTCACTAGTAAACTGTGTCATCACTGTGACATTCAAACATCTACAGTGCAGAGAAATGGTGGTGTAATTATTGACAATGAAGGGTGAGGAAGAAAGGAGATTGTGTTTACACTGAGTGTGTGTGTGGCTCTGACAACAAGGATGGATGAGACACAATAGAGATGAGGCTAAGTACAAGGTGTAGACGATGCAGAGAGAGAGAGAGAGAGAGAGAGAGAGAGAGAGAGAGAGAGAGAGAGAAAGAGAGAAAGAGAGAGAGAGAGAGAGCGAGAGAGAGAGAGAGACAGAGAGAGAGAGAAAGAGAGAGAGAGAGAGAGAGAGAGAGAGAGAGAGAAATGATGTCATCAGTGTTTGGTAGTAACAAAGCTGGAGTGGAGTGATTCTTTGTGTGTGTGTGTGTGTGTGTGTGTGTGTGTGTGTGTGTGTGTGTGTGTGTGTGTGTGTGTGTGTGTGTGTGTGTGTGTGTGTGTGCCTGTGCCTGTACTTTCATGGAAATGTTTACATTACGCCGTTAAAAGGTAATTATTACCAAGATTCTTGGCGACGCAGTGATTCTTGGTGTTTTGGCTTCCAATGTGGGGCATGACAAAAAAAAGCTTGAGAACCACTGCACTATAGGGTGGACCAAGATTTACAACTGACTGTTAATTAACGGAAAACACAATGTAAAATGGATCAATTTCGAAGACGAAAACATAAACAACACCGTCGCAGCAGCCTTTCAATCACCTTGTAGCCCGCCCTAAAGCATACCCTAGTTACGTCATAAATGTACCAACATTTACTAAATGAACATCATGCTGTATTAAAGAAGACTTGAAACTAAAGATTGAGACATAAACTCAATGTTACAATGTTTACTGAAGGAATACAACAAGAGAGAAGTAGTCATTTTGTAATGGCCTTCTATACAAGCAGAGTTGTCACCCCCTGATGGTCAGTAGAAAGAATGCAGCAGAGGTTGCCTTCTGGTTATCACACATCTGCAAATGATAGATGTATGCCATTAGTTCTCTCCGTGATGATTTACATCAGCTGTTTCAGATACGTTGCATATTGAAAATAACGATTCCACAGAATTTCTGAATAGTTTGGCCATTTTTTGCACATCTCGCATAAAATGCAGCAAGATATGAATTCAGCATCGGCATCTAAAAGCTCCCAGTGATCTCACCATTGGGTGATCTCATACTAGTAAATGGGACACAGATGATGTCATACTCCTCCAGAACGCTGCCTGCTGTTTGACTGCAGCTGGAGCTTTTGAGGTGGCTTGAAAGTATTGTAGAGTTTGAGTGTGTCAGCTGGAAGCAAAGACAGTGGACACTGAGCAAAAGATTTGTGTTTTCTGTGTATGGTTGTATCTTCTGTATTTGCAGCGTGTATCTGTGTTTGGTTGTGTTTTCTGTGTATGGTTGTATCTTCTGTATTTGCAGCGTGTATCTGTGTTTGGTTGTGTTTTCTGTGTATGGTTGTGTTTTCTGTATTTGCAGCATGTTTCTGTGTTTAGTTGTGTTTTCGTTTAAAAGCATGCGTTTGTTAAAGGGGCTCTTTGTTGAGCTTCATGGGCTAATGTAGCTCCAATATAAAAACCTTGGATATTGTAAGATACTGTGGCTGTGTTACACCAATAATGATTAACTCTTAAACTAGATTTAAACCAGGTTTGTCTTTTAACCCAGTTGCACCAAACTTTAAACCTAGTTTAACCTTAGTTTACAATTAATCTTGGGTAAATCTAACCCTTTGGTAATCTCGGTTTAATTCTCATTTAAATCAAGATTAAAATAAAATCTGTTGCACCAGTTATTTTAAACCTAGACTAAACCTGGATCAGCAGTTATATTCAAACCACCCCTGGAGGCCTATCTCCATATTATTGACAACATGGCTGCATATCTTTCCTGGATGGGGTTCGAGGAAATAGTTCCTCGCAGGAAAATTAGAGATAAATTAAACCTAATTGAATTTCATGACAACAGCGAGTTTTCACAACGTATAGATTCACAAAGAAATCTGTCATAAACCTCAATGTGAAGGTTGGACCAGCAATCAAGCATTGAAGTGAGAGGAACGTTGCTGTGCCAACACTTCTCCAGCTCCGAGTAGCTTTGTGATTTTATGCTACAAGGTTAGTTTAGGAAAAAGATTGCATTCATTTAGGGTTATTTAGTTTCATATTTGTTAAACGTACATTGTGAATTTGTTTACATTTTGTCAGAATCCATAATGGCGGACATTGAACATAAACTAATCCCGAGTTTAAACGAGTTTAACTAATGTTAAGTTGTGCAACACATCTCTTAACCAGTTTAAACCTAGATTTACTAACCCTAGTTTAACTCTAAACCAGGATTAATTTAATCCTTGTTGGTGCAACCCACCCTGTGGCTCTTAAAGTGGCTGAACACTATGAGAGTTTGAGAGTTCCCATGGAGCTGCGCTTCAGAACATCAAATGGTTTAATTCAGCTTCTTCCTCCACTTCCTGCTGTGACTTCTGCGGCCGCTGAGCATTTGGCAACAAAGAGATTTATGTTGGGATTTCTGCTGGCTTATTGTCTTCTCCACTGCCTCGGCTTCTCACAGCTCTCTCTATCTCTCAGATGAGCCTCCCGGTCGAGTGCTGTCTCACTTCTCTTCATATCTTTCTTCCTCTCCTCTCCTCTTGTCCCAATCGCTCTCTTTTCATCTCCTGCTCCGAACCTGCCCCGATTCACTTAAACAATCAATGTGATCGGGGCACAAAGAAGTGAGGAAATAAATCACGGGAAAAGTTGGAAACCAATTGATCGGTCGGGGGACAGAGAAAACTCTCTGAAGCAACAATCATTTGGTCCATATCTCCAGAGGCACCTGCACACAGAGTGATTATTAAGAATGAACACATTGCTTTTGTGTTCATAGTCTATCAACGGCATGCTCTACATGAATAAGCTTTTTGAGATAAAAGTATTCTAAGTTTATGACACGGTGCCGAGAATGTGTCGTGTGTGTGTGTGTGTGTGTGAGTGTGTGTGTGTGTGTGTGTGTGTGTGTGTGTGTGTGTTTAGAGTTTCAACAAAGAGGAGGGCCTTAGTTACTTACACACAATCTGTAAGAACTGTGAGGACCTACCACCTGGTCTGCACAGCACTGCGCAGCTACTATGGGAGTTGCTTTTTTGCGCAAACACACACACACACACACACACACACACACACACACACAGTATCGGGGTGTGTGTGGCTAACATTTTGAGAGATCAAGAAACAACAGAGTGTGTGTATATTCACCGGAGAATGCACTGCAAGAACAGAATGATCAAAGAGGCTTTTTCCCCACCCACTGTGTGTGTGTGTGTGTGTGTGTGTGTGTGTGTGTGTGTGTGTGTGTGTGTGTGTGTGTGTGTGTGTGTGTGTGTGTTTGTGTGTCACTCACCCACTAGCCCCAGGGCCACATACGAGAGGATGACTATGATGAAGATCAAACAACATAAGATATCTGTGCAGCTTCTGAAACGACAGAGAAGAAACAAGCTGTCAACCAGCAGCAATCTTCATAAACACTCTATGCTACTGTAACTTTTGTAAATATATTCTTTAGATGACCTACTATCCTGACACTGATGGTGATACAACTGTGACTGGAGTTGAAAGTGGTCATGAGGCAAATGCTGCAGTGTTTTGAGTTCCTGTGAAGGAACACGTGCTACATATGCAGCTACTGTAAAGAAAGTGTTGCTCTATTCAGTAATGGTTTGTGCCTTGGGCTCTGGCGAGGGCAAGATAAAGAAACAAAGGGAAGCCGAAATGAGAGGAAAAGTCTCCGAGCAAAGCAAGAGATTTTAGAGTGTAATGAAGAAAAGGTGATTCCTCTTTAGGAAAGAAGCGAGGGAGAAATTATAGATGGCTCGTCACAGAGCAACAGCCGATTTCCTCCCAGCCGCACGGCTGGGAAAGATGCAATTATAGATGAAAATGACATGTGTGTTGTGTGTGTGTGTATGAGAGAGAGAATGTGTGCATATTGAGTGTGTGAAAGCTAATTATGCCGAGGACTGAAGTCAGATTTCTGGTTGATGTGGGAAAACTATTTTCATTCTGCTACAGCTCCATTTGAGACCTCCAAACCTGTTGTGACGTGTGAACACACTCAGACACACATCATGCTCATTGTCAGGTTCATATTGGTGAACTATACTCCTCCTGGAACATGTTGGTATGCTTTAATGTTCAACAGTCTGTCTGAAGGCACTTGTGCTCAACTTCTGTCTGAAGCGCTGTGTACACACTGAGGCTGTGGATACTGTCACAGTATCTATAGAGCACCTGGTCTTGCTTTATAATCCAAAAAGACCAAGAAATCTCGCTTTCTACAATTTGGGACCTTGTCCTTAAACTCCATCCCAACAACATCCCCTAATGTAGCAGTGGAATTAGACATGCACATGGCTTGAAGAAAAAACTATTTAGGAAAAGATGTTTTCTATAATAGCAAGCAATACATTAACTGTAGGGTAAAACATATGATTTATTATTGATATTGTGATATTGATATAAACACAATTGGATGGAATGATATAAATAACATCTGTGCGCCTGTAATGTCTGAGATATAACTACTCCCTTACGTCCTCCATTAAAGCATCTTACTATGAGACAACTTTCTGAGGGCCACACACTGAGACCTGGTCCCCACGGTCCAATGTCTCTCCGGTCGCTCTTTGGAATCAGATAACTTGGATGTGGATGTCCTGTCACGTCTCTCTCCTGTCATGGGAGGAGTGACCTCAGTTGTTGAATTGTGTTAGAGGAAAGTGTCTTTAGGACAAAGGTCCGAAATGTTTATTTTAAAAAGAGTTTCAGGTCTACGGATGTCATCCTATATTGGCATCAATGGGAACACTTAAACCATACTACTCGGATGAGGAACGCCTGGTCTTTCCTCATCAGTAGCTGGTGCGAGAGAATCACATGACAGATGTACAGAAGCCACTTGTAGGGCCACTGTGACACCATCTGTTGTATAATTTGAAAAGGTCGCAGTGACCTTTCAGGACAGGGAAGGTTGGGACTGTCCAGTTGGTAACATGCATTCTTAGCGCTGCGGCGACCGGTCTGCTTCATTGACTCTGAAAATGCGTTAACATTTATATGTTAAATTCATCTTTTGTCCTTAAAGCTGCTAAATATACTCACAAAGCTATAACATTGTCTGCCTGCTACCCTAAAAATGTAAACAACGGTTTGAGGGGAAAATATTTGCTCCCTAAACGTTCAAACTGAGGGGCTTTGTCACTGAATGTACAGTAGCTTTAGCCATGCTGTGACGATTCCCGAATCTATCTGCCTGTCTGTCTGTTGGTCTGTGTCTTTTGCCTGTCTCTCTCTGTCTCCTGCAGGGTCCCCTGATGAGCAGCACCTGGGCCCGGAGCCCTACGTGCATAAAGCTACGCCCGGTGACGGCACTCGCTCTCTCTCTCTCTCTCGCTCCGTACGTGTTGCGATGTGTGGCCTGTCAGCCGACAGCGATCATTTGTGTTGTCTGCATTTTTGGCTGTGTTGGGGCTTCGCCAGCCACCTTAGTTAATTAATAAACCCTCTCCTGTGGTTGAAACGCTGCGTCTCCTTTATGTTTTCTCGCGGCACGTGAGCCGGGTCGTGACACATGCCCACAAATAGACAAAATATCTACTCAAACTAAGACGTCTCACTCTAAATGTGATAAATAAATGATGTGTTGGAGTCTTAACAAGAACAGGTTTGGGTAGGAAGAAGATTCAAACATGTGAACTGATTATGAACTGAATATGGTTTTCCAAAGGACACATGAAACATCAAGGACATCTGTGGAAGATCAACAAGTCTTGTTTTTGACAGCTTGTGTGTCTAAAAGTCATGTTATTGTGAATATGATACACTGAAAAGATAACTTCTATACAACCGGAGGAGTTGCCCCCTGGTGGTCAGTAGATAGAATGCAGCTTCAACACGTGAAGCATAGACTTCGATTCAAACAGCGGAGTCGCCCCCCTGGTTGTCAGGAGTGAGAATGCAATTTTATCATATGAAGCATAGGCTTCTATACAACCAGAGGATTCTCATTCTGGTGGTCAGGAGAGAATGCAGCTTTAACACATGAAACATATACTTATATACAACCAGAGGAGTCATATATGCATATATAGATCCATACTTTACAACAGAAAATACAGAATAAGGGGCCGATCACACAGGACGCGACTTTTTAAAGCGCAGCCGCTTAAAAAACGCCTTGACAAAAACGCCTTGACAAAAACGCTCTGGTCGTTTAAAAAAAATAATGCGCTGTGAGTTTTTTTTTTAAAGGCCGAGTGTGACAGTGATGAGCTGCGCGACTCTTTTAAAGGCGCTAAAAAAAAGCTAGAAAAACGCGCCGCAAAGCGTTTAAAAAGCGCGCATGAAAGGCGCGCGTACCGACACGTTTTTTTAGAATCGCGTCTGGTGTGATCGGCCCCTTAGGCATCTCCGCTGCTTTGTATGCAAAGATGGAAGTAAGGAGTTACCTTCTGCGGACCGGACCTCTGAAGGAAGGATCAAACTTGTGTGGTTCTCCTGGGATAAGAAAAGAAGAAGTGCATAGTGAACAGGCGCTGAGGCTTTAGTTGAAGTACTTTAAGCTCTGCTGTTCAAATATCTCAAGCCAGCATCCGCATGTTGTTTGTCAGAGACCACCTGCAGTAGAACCCTGTTCACTTCTGCCTCACTGGAAGCCAAAGAGACAACGAGACTTTTGAGGAATCAGAGGAACAGTCAAAGTAGAAAAAGAGCGGTGGAAATATCCTAATCTGTGTTGCTGCTGCTCTGTGGGTTGAACACACGGCGACACCTATATGTGACGCTGTGTCTCAATAGAGAAAAGTACAAATGAAAACATACATGGAAGTAAATAAACAGTTAACCCTTTAAAAATGGTTGATGATCCTGTTGACATTGAGAATTTATTTTCTTTGCAGCTTTTGGGGTCAATATGTTTTGTGTGTTTATTTAAATATATTGTTATCATGCGTGGACGGCCGCTGCGCTGCGTGGCACGCAAACCCCTCCTCCCCCGACCCTCCCAGCACCATCAGTGTCTGGACTTCTCGGGATCTGCAGATTGGAGCCTCAGGGCAAACACAGCATGATCTCACTATTACGGGCACAGAGGAGGTCACACGGGATGTGTGGACCGAACTGCAAAGCTGTTTTGAATACTTTGACAAGAGAAAAAAGGCGTGGCCACTTTGTGGAGCAATGTGCCGTTACTGTCCTTGCGATGTTATGCATCCTGACTGACTGACTTGACCAGCCCAAACCCGTCGGCTTAGTAATAACAAAACTGTCCAACAAAATTAAAAACCTGCACACACACACACACACAGACACACACAAACACACACACACACACACAGAGACACACACACACACAGCGCTGCTGGACCTTAAAGGGCAGAGCTGTGCCGGTCTGACCAGCAGCAACAACAGCAGCGCTGTGTATGATTAAATACGACTGTGCATGTACAAAAATAAGTTGCATAGCCAGCATTTCACTCACCACATTTCCACATATCTTGTGTGAAAGGCATCATCACTACAGAAGCAAGTCATAATCCACCAGCAAGGTAGCTTTTTTGGTTTTAGGTTTTTTGGTTCTAGGTTTGGTTCTTAAGTTTCTAGCCTTTCCTGAAACGTTCTCCATAAGAAAGGTGTTGCTAATAAATCCACCACCAAGTCTACTCCTTCAGCCATTGAGTATAATAATAATAATAATAATAATAATAATAATAATTTTATTTATATATTTCACAGACAAAGAGGTCACAAAGTGCTGTCCAGATTAAAAAACACATTAAAGATGGAGCAGCAAAAAACACATTAAAAACAAATAAAAACAACTAAAAACGGATAAAAGTAGATAAAAACAGGTCGTAGGTATTTCAACAAACGCCAGCATAAACAGGTAAGTTTTTAGTTGTTTTTTAAAGACATCACCGAGTTAGCAAACCGAATTTGTACCGGTAAAGTGTTCCTAAGCTTAGGAGCTAATGCCTCAAAAGCTCGGTCCCCACGGGTCTTAAAGCGAGTGTGTGGGACAGACAGAAGATTTAACTGGTTGGACCTGAGGTTGCGGGCTGTTGAAAAAAGTTCAGCCACATATGATGGAGTCTGACCGTGTAGTGCTCTGTATGTGAGGGTGAGGGTTTTAAAGTGGATCCCATATTAATTAATATTTTCAACTCGCACAGCTTATTAATAGGCTTGTTAGTTAGAACTACCGCCTCGCTTGGAATCCAGACTCGCTTGGAATCAAGGCCGACCGCCTTCTAGCTTTACAACTTAGACATCAATGCGCCTCCCGCTTTATATCACAAATCTCTGATTCATCTCATACCCTGACTCCCGACTCATCAAAAATAAACTCAGTTTGCTTCCTTTTACTCTACGCTCTACAAATCACAACCCCCTCTTGACACATCTCTTAATAATCTAGACTTTAAAATTTTAAGTGAAGAACTTTCAAAACGTTTAGATCAGTTGTGTCCAAACATTTTGCAAAGAGGGACAAATTTGACAAAGTAAAGATGCCAAGGTTCCAATAATTCCTCCTGACATTTTTTTTAACCACAAAAGTTACGTGAAA
Organism: Clinocottus analis; assembly: GCF_023055335.1. NCBI lineage: Eukaryota > Metazoa > Chordata > Actinopteri > Perciformes > Cottidae > Clinocottus > Clinocottus analis. The sequence goes on from NW_027175832.1 coordinate 11,458,408, forward strand.
ATACACACTTATGAAACAAATTTTACTGTCACAATTACCTTTATTTTTATGAAACCTAATATAATGTAACTAATTCTGCCTTTCATTCAGTTAGATAACAATGAACAAACTGTATAGAATACCTTACATTTCTATGAGTTAAATCGCATTGCCTCGTGAACACAAGTTCAAAGTAAACTTTAAAGGGAATTTTGCACGTTTTTCTTTGCGAATAGTGACATCTGTTACCGTTCAAAACATCATTTTTGTGGGATGTGTCGGTCAGGGGCCTCTCACTCTCTCTGGCCAATCACAGTGAAGCAGCGTGCTTGTTGGTAGGGTTGTGGCCTGTGATTGGTGGAGCAGGGGGTTGGCGGGTGGCTTTGGAGGAAGTGCCGTGTGTTGTTGTTGTACGTGAGTGTGGGGATGTGACGTGAGCCTATTAGCTGTTCCAAATTAAACTACGGTTAGCAAAGAGCTCTGCTACGTTAGTGTGAACATTGCTGCAATAAACCTGCGAGTTAAGGAGACCAACGTCAGCGCGTCATTACTGCGGACGTTACAGTAGTTTTATGTCATCAACAGCTTCACAAACAAAAACGAATACATCTTTTCCTCTGGTTTGCGCTGTAAGGCTTTTTAGGTCAAGCAGCTCCTCTGTCACTCTTGCACTTCCACCTCACTCCCTGCACTACTCTTTGCACCCCTCCCTCTGCGGCCCTCCCATCACACTAATAATCTAGTTCTCTCTTCACTAAAAAATTGGAAACAGTTCAGATACCACCGGGACAAAAATCCCCATCTGTCCTTGCTCCTGTATGCAACAATCACCTGTTTCTACCGTCAAGCATAGACAAAACCTTTGCACACGGGAAGAATAACAATTCACTTCATTCCCTGTTCTGCCTGAAAAAAACTTAGTTATAAGACATCATCTCCTCCTCAGATTCACAAAATAGTATCTCTTCCATCCATGGTCTTCTTTCATCTCAAATTCCTCCTCTTGTAGGGCTGATGAACATTTGGAAAAAAAACTAGGGCTTTCACTAGATGAATACTGGTGAGTGTTGTATTACTCAGATTTAATACTACTTGTATTTGTGCACGTATGCGCCTCATCCAATTCAAGGTTGTCTTCAGAATTCACTATACGATTGAAAAAGCTGTTTCCTGACACAGATTAATTCTGTATTAGGTGCTCCCAATCTCCAGCAGAGCACACACACACTTTTTTCTCCTGCCCTAAACTACACTCTTTCTGGACATCCTTTTTTGATACCCTTTCTACAGTCTTTAATATTCATATATCTTCATGCCCTTTGATTGCTATATTTGGTGTGTCTCCTGTTGTGGGAAGGTTTACTAGATGTCAAGCTGATGTTACTACATGATACTACTACATTGGAACAACCAAAAGTCGCCTCTCACACATTCCTGGTCAGAAAAGTTAATGTCATTTTTACACCTTGAAATTTTTTTTTAAAAACACTGTCGGAGGATCTCTGAAGAAATTTCACAAAACCTGGGACACTTTCCTTTCATATGCCAACAGCCAGCCCTTTGCCAACAGCTAACTCCCCTCTTCTTCCTATTTTCACTTGTTTGGTTGTTTGCTTGTTGCTTGTTGCTTGTTGTTTTTGTTTTGTTTATTTTATTTATTTTGTATTTTGTTTTATTTTTATTTAATCTAGTTGTATTATCTGATTAATTGATTACTAATTGACTAACTGATTAATTCAGATGCAAGTATAGTAAGTTCATCATCCCTTTAAAGTTTTTCCATTTGTCCAAAAGTAGGAACATTTTACATTATGCATACAGTCCTGGTCTTTAGACCACCTCCAACAGTCTTGGTCCTGAGACCACCTCCTAACAGTGTTGGTGGTCACAGGCAGCCTCTGCACCAGAGGAACATACCTGGGTATCAGCAGTAACAAGTCATGATCCTTAGCATTTGTATACAGTAGGTTCAGAGTTGTATTGTTCCTTGTGGGGCAGTTGACATATTGTTGAAAAGTTGGGAGAGCTTTATCCAGTGTGGTGTGGTTAAAGTCACAGTGATAGTCAGAAAAGCACCAGCCTGTTGACTCAGCAGTCCAGACACAGTGGAGACGATGGTGTCCACTGCTTCCTCGAGTGTTCAGTCGGTACTTGGAGTTGTACGAACCTGTCAGTCACAGTCTCGGTGTTATGCTAATGTTGAGCTAATATAGTTAGCTGAAAATACAACGGTCTCCTAAACTTGTTCTACACATAACACAAGAAGTGTCAGCTGATGATGGCACAATGGCGAACGTGTACTCTCTCGGCAAATAATACTGAAGCATCCCCACAGCTAACAGTTCAATGTTCAATCCAGACGAGGAAAGGTTTGTATCTTTGTGTGCATGCTTTTGTTGTCTGCTGTCTGGATTGAAAATAAACAAAATCAACAACTAAACAAAATCAAACATTAAAACTTAGTCAAAAACAGAAGTTAAATGAAGATTAAAAAAACTATAAATGTATATATAAAGCAGCATAATTGGTGACACCATCAGCTTTTTTTGAGCAAACACCTTGCATAATGCGACGTGCTATGAGACAGTTCATTTGGACAGCTAAGGTTTACAGCTGAACATGTAAATGAGACTGTAATGTATTCTCTTTCAGAATCTCTTTCCTCCTTCCTTCGCAGAGACGTTGAGTGTTCTTCAAGATGAAGATATGGAAATGAGACGAAGCTTGTCAAGATTTAAACATCGGCTGCATCACACAGACACACACACACACACACACACACACACACACCCGCACACTAATAACGTACACACAAACATACAACACAGGCGCATAGTGGCACACACACTTCCTTTCAAATTTACATCTCAGGGCTAACAAGAAATATTTAGAGGGAGAAAAACATTTCATCCTCTTGCTTCCTGTCAGCAATCAAAGTCATGTTTTGTTATGTCAAATCCAATCAGAGCCCGCCCTGTATCAATCTCTTCTTCTGAAAAGCTAAGCCGACGCCAAAGGGCAACTGTGGCTCAGTGGTTACCATACCCGTCTTTCAGTCACAGCATCGCTGGATCGAGTCCGGGCTCTACTAGTCCACGTTGTAGTGTCCTTGAGCAAGACACTTACCCCCTAATTGCTCCATGTTGCTGTGTCTATGGTGTAAATAAAAATGGAAGTTGCTTTGGATAAAAGCATCAGCTTAATGTAATGAAGTGCCTTCAACCTGCATTCTCTCTAATGTCTGTCAGGGGGATTCAGCCTCTGGTTGTATAGAAGTCTATGAGAAAATTACTCTACTTATCTCTTAAATTATTGCCTCAGTAAACATTTTAAACATGAGTTTATGTCTCAATCTCAATACAGCATGATGTTTCCTTAGTAACTGAAGGCCATTTAGAGTCAAATAAACCATAAAACAGGGGATGCTTTAGGGTGGGCTTCCTGTGATTGACAGGTAGCTACCGCTGCCAGAGACATATATAGTGTCTCTATGTTAAGTTTATTGGTCCATTTAACGTTCATCCTACTAACATATGTAACTCACAAGAATACCTGCTGAATAAACTAACTAATGTAAGAAACAGCCATCAGAGCAACAATTTTGGCAAATTTTTTTAGCAAATATTTGTTATTGCAACAACAAATATTTCTTTTCAAAACTTATTGATTATGTAATGAATGTCATCTGATGAAGAAATAATCAGTCCCGGAAAGTTACTTTTTTGCATAATATGTAAAAAGAAAACAACAGAGCCCATGAGGACATATATCTGTCATGTTGTATCTGTTAAAACTGCATCGGCCGCAGCTGAGAACAGCATGCCGGTCGGGTAGCACCGGGCCGTCATAAACTTCAATCTACTTCCCCGCTGGGTCGGTCAGGTGTGTACTGCTGAAATACCCCCCAGGTATCTGAGTGGTATTTTGGTGCCGCTCCATTGAATGATTAATGAAACAGCAGCCATGCTTTAAGGTCCATTCTGTGACTTAAAGGCAGCGTCATGACCGAGTTTGTCAAAATCCTGCTTTGACACTTGACACAAGTTATTCTTCTCCAGTGGAAGCATTCAAGGCCAAAATAGGTTGAATTATTTTAGTTTTGTGCTTATTCAGCCAAGAGAAATTTGAGACATCCAGCTGTACACTTGATCAGCGCATTGACATCAGAATTAATGATGCGTCCACACTAGAGCACATAAACAAGAAGAAGAATCGGACATTCCTGGATTCTATTTAATACTCTTACAGGTGCTGAAACCACACAGGGACATTAACAAAGGCTGTGTTTCGAGTTTGATGCCTGGTAATAGATACAGAGACGGAAATCTGGGGAGTTTGCATGCACGACTGCTTGACACACACACACACACACACACACACACACACACACACACACACACACACACACACACACACACACACAAGAGTGAGTGTTGGTCTACAAAGGAAGCAGAAGAGACGGAAGCTGAAATGTAGAGAGCCCAGGAGGCTGCCTGTCAGGTGGTCCTTCTGAGAAGCAGGACTTACAAGTGTGTGTGTGTGTGTGTGTGTATGTGTGTGTGTGTGTGTTTGTGTGTGTGTTTGTGTGTGTGTGTGTGTGTGCGTGCGTGCATGTGTGTGTTTGTGTGTGTGTGCGTGTGTGCGTGTGTGCGTGTGTGCGTGTGTGCATGTGTGTGTGTGTGTGTGTGTGTGTGTGTGTGTGTGGAGGACTTTTCCAAGAAGAGACACAATTGATGAAAAGGCAAAAAGAACAGAGAGGTGGGGAACAGAGATGAGATGTAGATATATTCTGATCATTCAGACATTCAAAGGAGCGATGGAGTAACTGGGGTGAGATGAGGACGAGTACATGAGAGGAAAGTGGAGAGAAAGAAGAGTGGCAGGACAGAAGGGTGGAAGGACATAACTGTGTTGAGTGTTGAACGGTATACCATCAATAGAAAAGTATCATGGTTAAAAATATTAGGAAAAAATGCATTCTTCTATACTTTTTATTGTCTTTAGTTTGTGTTGTGTGTAAATATGTGTTCACGGGTGTAGCTTTGCAGAGTCCAAGGGAAATTCTGTTCATCCATCCATTTAACTCGAACTCAATGCTAATTATGGCACGGTCTAATGTGATGAAATATTTTAGCGATGACATTTTGGACAGACGTGGATGTAAGCATTCAACAATTATTTCAGATTTTTCCCTACATTTATTGTAGGATTCAAATATTAAATAACCTCAATGAATAAATATACATCTTTGAAAAGTAGTTTTTCACCCTTGTAGAGTAACTTCTGCTCTCTGAGACAGTAAATGAAACTGAAAACTCTCAAGTTAATACAATTCAAAGAGTCATCGGCAGTATTTCAGAAAGTGGAACTATGTGTGACTGTCTACTCTTTCCCTTTGTATCACCTTCTTCATCATACACACACACACACACACACGCACACACACACACACACACGCACACACACACACACACACACACACACACACACACACACACACACACACACACACACACACACTTCCTTCAGATCTGTTGTCATAGACACAGCCATCTGTTCATGCTAGAGGTCAGTGAATAAAGTAAGAGAGTAGAAACTAAATGAAACACTGTCATAAGTTGCTGCCATAAAGTAACACTGTCACTAACTGCACTCCCTATATAAATAGTTTCACATTTTTTGAGAAAATGATAAAAAAGGGATTTCAGAGAGCAGACATATGGGTCTACACTATGTGTTTGAAAGATATATCCAGGATGACTGAAGAATTCAACAGTGAAAACAGGTTAAAAAGGTAAAGATAGAAGCTGAAGCTACAGATCAGTGTGAAAGTGAACCACTACATTTTGCAAAGAAAACATATTTCAAAGTTGTCCAGAAATTTGAAAATGATCCGTTTCTACTCATTGAAATGCCCAACAGCGCTCTGATAGCGATAAATGACGCGCCCCATTTCATGCTGCGATGATCCACTGCAGTAGTCAGATCTGAAATGCCAACACTAGCAGTATTTTAGGAAAAGGTCACTTTTTGTATATTACAGATAACCCTTTAACATCACATCTTTTAAATTATTGCTCTGATGTGAATGAAAGTTTAATGAGTTAATGTGAAAGTGGTGTCACGGGAGCCGCTCGGTGGAGGACGTATCACTCTGTCGGGAGTTCTTGGGACGACAAAACCACTCGTCCCATTCTCTGTTGTCCAGCGGTGTTAAACAGGGAAACTTCTCTTCACCCATTAACAATCTTTGTGTGTAGAGACAGCGCCATGCAGAGCAGACAAACCGATCAAGTTACAAACGGAATTTACAGTCACAGCTGATGTTTACCTGCTGCTTCGGGCCTTTACTGTCTCTCAGTTGAACCATGCTTTATTGCACTATTTGCAATTGATTCTCCATTTCACCATTAATAGTTTGGTCTCTTTCTCAATAACTTAATATACATCGGTTTAATGAAATTGAATTTTCAATCAGTTTCAACACCGCTGTCTTCTCTGACTCATGTCCTCCATTACCACAGCACTCATTCAACTGTTACCTCTGCATTGACTTTCTCTACTTTTCACAACTCCTCTCTTCTATATTTCATTTGCTACTTTTATAGATTCAAACACCAAGGGAACCAGAATACAAAGACACTGTGATGTTCATATATTCTAAGTGCTGGTCCCATAGCAGTTACTGTGTTGTTTGTTTTCCAACTGACTCGGTGTGAGAAGAAATGTTTAAATATTAAATATATATAGATGTCTCTGACGGCAGGAAGCTTTTACATGGTTCTGTGTGAGCAGCTCGCTCCCAAATTTCTAAACTCACTCCAAACTTCACAGCATTACAAAAGCCCTGAGAGGCAAATGTAAAAAAAAAATATTCTGGTGATCCCGTTTCTGATTGTGATCTAAATAGTTTTCTCCTGTGTTTATAACTAAAGAAAGGTAGAAAAAGTTTTGCCGGAATAATCTTTCCAAGTTCCTCAATTTTTCTTAACTGTAAAATGGGTGGAGAACAAAGTTTTGCCAGGAGTTATAAGTCACTTAACATGCTAACACACACTATATGTGTTTAAAGTGCATGAATTACAACAACACTAATTGTTTCCCTCACTTTTCCCAGATAATATACAATAATTAACTTAGAAAGATTGTTCTGGCAAAACCATTTTCCACCTGTTCTTTAAGAGACATTTTAGCTACATGTTTTGTATATATACATGTTTGTACAGTGTACACTGCTTCAATTGATTGAATTTCTGATTATGAATAATATATACATGCTTGGGCTAATTTTGTATTAATCTGGCAATCCTTTAACGGCGTTAACTATTTGATCATGCGTTAACTGCATGTTGTTGTATTTATTTTCCGCATTTTTTAATTTTTTTTGCATTGAGAGGGGCTCATCGCTTTAAATCTCTTAAGACGGCGTAGTTCAGACATGGGCTTCTTACGGCTCTCCCAGTGCGGCCCACGTGAGGTCAATCAAATAATAAAGATAAGTAAATAAGATAAACGCCATGAATGCAATACTGCTTTTACTTTGAACGCGTGCACGCTTCCGTAGCTTCGCCGACTGACGTGAAAGCACGTATTGTTCTGTAGCTTCTATTCTCAACGAGCAGCGGGACAGCAAAGAGCAGCTTTGCAGCAGTAAAAGCAGCAGACTAGCAGCAACAAGAAGCTTCACCCCACAAAGCGCTCACACACCGGCAGGCTTTGAAACCAGATTGAAAGGTAATCGCGCATGCGCAAAGCTCCTGACCCGGCGGTCTGATCCACTATGGCAGAGCGTCACTTCTGGATCTTTACTCTTCTCTCAAAGAGGAGAACTTTCCTCACATCACAAGATGTTCAGTGCACTTGTTCAAGACAACACAGACTGGACTTTTCTCACTGAGGAAGAAAAACTGAACTGAAAACATGAAAAGCACTTATTGCTTTTGTATAAAGTAAATCAATTGCTGGTCTTTAACATACATCTTAAAGGTAAGCAACAGACTGAACATGGACCAAAGAAGGAGTGGTTTGTCCCTCACAGGGACCCTTACTACTGAACAGTACCTGTTCAGAAAAAAGAAAACTGATTTATAAACTATGTATGTATGTATGTTAACTTGCTGTTGCTCCAGAGTGCTGTTATATTGTTCTGATCACTTTAAAATAAAAGCCTGCAATACACTAGTTTTTACTTCATTATTGAATTTGGTGCATAATGCGATTAATCACAATTGCAGTTTTTTCAGACGCTAACAAGCGCTTACCCATACTTCAGATACTTTTTCTAAACTCTTAACACAGACTCACACCTCCAAACCACAACTGGCCAAAAGGATAATTTTCTTCTCAAAAACACATTTTGTTAAAAAAAATCTGACTGAAAATGAAATTATTCTGTCAAAGAATAACTCTTGTTTTCACTTCTCAATGTCCTTGCAGTCAATGAAAGTACACTAGGTTTTAAAATACTGGCTATTGCTGACATTAAAAAAACTGCATAGACTTTTATGTTTCAGTTTTACAGGTATTTGCAAACAAAACATACAATCCATTGTTTTCACCCTAAATTTCTTGGTCGCGAACTGTATGCCCACATGTATTGTTCACATTCAAAAGCATTCCTGTAAAAAGCAAATCTGTTTTTTCTCCCTTTTATAGTTTACTACAGGAGGTACAGTATAAATACTGTTTACAGAACAGAAGAAGTTTTACAGTATTGATTACAGTTAACAAAATATCCATGAAACACATAAGAGCATTCTGAACAAAAAAAACAACGGGAAAAAGCCTGGATAAAAATGGGGGTAACTAAAAAAAGCACAAAATTCCTGTATCTAATTGCTGCGATTTTCAGGGTTAGGCCAAATGTTTTCATCAACATCGCATCTGATATTATCCAAGGCGATGCACCTGGGATGAAACCGCTTGGAATGCCGGATCCACCCTTGGCAATCATCAACTGTGATGTTCCTGCAGCCAGCATCCATGGCTTGAACTGGACATTGAATTGAATATACACTATACCTGTAATCGCAGAAAAATCATGCGATTAATGAGTAAAAAATGTTCAACTTTGCCCAACCCTAGAATATACACATATATAGTACATAATACATATGTGCATACAGGACATATATGCTCATAATTATATATTAATTTGTATACTACTGCCAGCAAGCACATTTGAATAGATATAAATCTGATTGATTTGGGTAATGAGGCACCTAAAATTAGCCAATACATTTTCCCAACACTGATGCCTTTAACTTGTCTGTTATTTTGCAAGCTTATGTCTTGCAGCGGGGGCGGTGTTATGCTGCATTTACAGCAAACGCGTTGTGAATATTCACGAGGCATTTGCTGTGAACGCAGCATTAGACTTTGCCATGATTATGTACTTGACTTCTTCATATGCATTTATGATAATCTCCTGCTCCTCAGCGGAGAAAAAAGAGGGTGTTCTCTGAGTTTATTTGCTATTGTACTGTTAGAACATTATGGTGTCAGTGCTCGATTATTCCCCCTTCTGAAAAGGAATGGGCATGCGCATTTATCCTGATGACTGACATCTGGTTTGAATTAACAAGACAGTTTGAATGATGATCAATGTTTGAAAAACCGAGTTGGCTGACATCAATCATCGCAGTTATTGAAGATGGATAATAGGACATTTGATCGACTTTGTTAAACTACGTAAGAGGAAATAGGCCTGGTTCGTGAATCCCTTTAAAAACTCTAGTTTACTGCAGAAGGGTCTGACAGTCTGCTCTGCAAGTCTGCAATTATCCCATCAGAGCCACAATACTGTTCAAATCTGAAGGGTAACTGACATTCTTTACTTTTACAAAGTTTTTTTTTTTTTTTAATACGCAGCAGACTGAAAACAGGACAAAGAGAGAGGGATAGAGCGTCATGACAACGCCTGCTAACGTCCGGTTAGTGGCTGGCCCGACTTACCTTTAAGTCTCTAACAAGCCTCGGTGTGCAACTCTGGCATCCTGTAATTGGTGTATGAAGGACTCAGATATCTGACGTCATGCTGCATCAGGCCACAATATCATCTCATCCAATCCATCCATCTCTCTAATCATCCATCCATTTATCCATCCATCTGTCCATTCATTCATCCGTCCATCTGTCTGTCCATTTATCTATCCGTTAATCCATTAATTGTCTATTACCATTTATACTTTAAAGGTTGTAATATTATTTTGTTAAATACCACAATTGAAAACCAAATACCTAATCTATTGTCTTTTCAAGGAATCATATCAAGATGAAATCATATAGATCAAATTTAATGAAAACATTTATGTTCTAACTGAAATTTTTCCAAAAAATCTGATTACTTTTCACTCACTTTTCAATTTACAACGCGTTTGCTGTAAATTACTTTTCACTAAAGTTGAAAAAAAAATGATAAAATACTTTGCACTCTTTGAGTATTTAATTCACACAAGCGTATAGAAAACCATGTAGTTATTACAGAGTCTTTGTTTCTTATCTCGGTGCAATCAAGGAGCGTTAACCATGTCTTTTCATTTATTGATGTGTAAAATGACCTGTATCCTGATGGAAGATTGTCGATCCAGAGAGGTATATGTTATGAACACAGACAGGTGGATATGATCGACATTAACCATAGCGCAATGTCTTCCAGCTGTGTAGGAGTAGCTTTATTTTATCGTTGTATATTACATTGTGGAAGAATATTACCAGTGAATGGTACACAAACATTAAGTGCATCTGAGTACAACTTCATGTGCGCACACACACACACACACTCTCCTCCCCACACACACACACACACACACACACACACACACACACACACACACACACATACATACACACAATCGATTCCAGCGTTCAACATCATTGAAATCCTTTGGAAATCCTTTTTGATGAACCAGTAGACAATGAATGCACAACAAGACAGGATGAGTAGAGACTTCATTGTAGAAATGAACAGACCTGAGGTCAGCTAATGGCATTAGTGCTCAGTAATTCTCAGCTAATCTTTATCTCGCTGCTGACTAAAATAGCCTCAGTCTGCTGAGTTTAAGCAGCGAGGCTACAGTTATGATGCGTTTTCTTTTGTTCCTGCCGAGTTTGAATGAAGTGAGAATTACAATTTCCAAGTCCGTCATGTGATGCCACTGGTCGCAAAAATAAAAGGTTTCCCATAGACTTACATTTGGAAAGAGATCTATCACTCAGCAAATTATTTATTTTGAGGTAAATTGACTTCCCAGTACGAATACTTGAATAACCCTCAGGGGCCGAGCAGTTATGTAACGCACTAACAGACCATTCCAGAGGGATTTTCAGAGGGATTTTCTTCGCTCTTCGGGCCCAAAGGATGCACAAGATTGCCACGAGATCTAGATAATACTCTGACGTCAAACTGTCTTTGCTTCATGCGCCTCTGAGCAACTTTCATCGGAAAGGAACAAGGCGCCGTTTCCGAAGCTGTACCCACTTCTCTTTGTACGTCCATGTTCCACACCAGGCAGCAAGCAAGGACCCTGAACCTGCATTCTCTCTAATGGCCAGCAGGGCGCGACTCCTCTGGTTGCAAGAAATAGTCTGATTGTATAGACATCTATAGGAAAATGACTCTACTTCTCAGTTGATATGTTCCACCGAAAAAGAAAACAACTGCTAACAGACAACAATGTCAACTTGTTTAGTTATTTTACATTACATTTCATTTTGCTGACACATTTATCCAAAGCGACTTACAATAGTAATTATAAACTCAGAACAACATCAAGAAAGTACAATTTCTTCAAGGAAGCAAAACTACAACGTGCTATCTGTAAGTGCCATTCAAGTGATACTAAAGTGCTACTAGGTGCTACTTTCTTTATTCAAGGTTGGAAAAGATGTGTTCTTAGTTTGCAACGGAAGATGGAGACGCTTTCTGCTGTCCTGATGTCAATCGGGAGCTCATTCCAACCGTTGAGGAGCCAGGACAGAAAACAGTCATGACTTTATTGAGTGTTTAGCTCGCAGTGACGGAGCTAGTAGCCGATTGGCAGAAGCCGAACAGAGGTAACGGGCTAGTTTTACGGTAGATCGGACCCGATCTGTTCGTAGCACGGTACGCCAGTAACAATGTTTTAAAGCCGATGCGGGCGGCCACCAGTAACCAGTGAAAAGCGCGAAGAAGCGGAGTAGTGTGGGTGAATTTAAAGACCTGCAGAGGTCGGATGGCACAAGCAGGGAGACCTGCCATGTGATAGTTGTTTTGTTCAAGTCTTTGAGAGATGCAGGTTGTTGTTGTTGTTTAAGGGGGAGGGGTAAAGCTAGAAATTTAACTGTCAACAAAATAGTAAAAAAGAAAGTAGCGTTACTGCTAGTAAGACAGAGGGATCCCCCCGCATGCACACACACACACACACACACACACACACACACACACACACACACACACACACATACATACAAACACACACCAACACACACATACACATACACACACACACACACAAACTCACACAAACACACACACACACACACACACACACACACACACACACACACACACACACACACACACACACATACATACAAACACACACCAACACACACATACACATACACACACACAAACTCACACAAACACACACACACACACACACACACACACACGCGCGCGCGCAGTAGCTGCTTTACCATAAAGTGATTATTTAAATATGAAGTATATACTCCATTGTGTGGCAGCAGGCTGCATAGATTCCACTAAAGATAACATGTCGTGGCGGAGGCTCTTTCTAATGTTATCAGTCAACAAAAGTAGAAACCAGGTTCCCTGCCGGCCTCCATAAGACTCAATTACCAGCAGTTTGTGGTTTGTGGTTTGTGTTTAATTCGTTATCTAATGCAGACAACAATGTCCCTCCATTAGCCTAATTAAACTACTAATTATAACCCGGGTACTCACCGTAGCAGGGCGCAGCTCCAGCGGCCGTCTCGCTCTGAACGGCGGCCGAGCCGCCGGGCGCGTAGCGGCGGGGCGCCATGGCGCGCGCTGCTGTCGGCGGACAAAGGGACGGAGGACTGAAGAAGCAGCCGTCTGGGGAAGTAGTTTATAGTGCTCCTTGGCTCCTCTCCTTTCCTCTTTTCTTCTCTCCTCTCCTCTCCTCTCCTCTCCTCTCCTCTCTTCTCCTCTCTTCTACTTCCCTCTACTCCCCTCCCCTCCTCCTTACCTCTCCTCTGTACTGCGCGAGACCCTACTCCGTTACGTTCGCGTTCTTTACAGAGACGTCACGCCAAAGTGCTCATGGCAGGGCTGCACCTGCGCGCCCTGTAGAGTTACACTGGTCGCTGTTTATGTTTCGGACCAGGCCTGGCTCAAAAGAAAAGAGGCAGTCATCTCGTGTGCTTCACCGCCGTGGTTTAACGCCTCAGTTGAGTCTCACCAACACTCTTAGAGGAATTCACATTTTACTTGCACGTTTTAAGTTTTTCTTCATTACTAAATTTCTCAATTAATTACTGAAACAAACTCGTGATTTATAACAAAATAAATAAAAATGAACTATATTAACTTCTCCTTCAAATTGACTGGCCTATTCATTAATCAGCAGTGTGTTTCGTGAACAGCTCAGTACATAGACCTGCTGTTCTACAGGCACGGATGGCTCACTGTATATTATATACTCACTGTATATTATATACTATATTCAAGATTCAGAATGATTTTACTGTCATATGCATAGATAACAGACAGTTACAATGAAAAGCTTATTTTTCTCGTTCTTCCTAACACAGAATCACGATAGACCTAAGGTAAAGAAAATGTTTTTAAACGGCACAAAATATAAAAGATATAACAGTATTGCACAAAATATGATAATAGTATTGCTTGACCGGTCTCCCTCACTGGACCGAGCGTCTCTCGTCCGGCTCGACCTTGCAGTGAAACTAACGGTACTCCATCGCCCCCTGGTGGCAGAGTATTAGTATCACACTCGGCAGCGAGCTTCCTTCTGCAGTATCTAAAGCTGAGACCAGGAGGGCAGGCCGCGATCAGTCCATTCCATGTTTATCACGTATAGTCATGTTTAGTGTGTAAATATATATGGCACTCGGATTATTCTTTAATGTTATGCACAGCCCGCCATGACAAATTCCTTGAACACATACATGGCAATAAATGGTTTCTGATTCTGATAACTTTTTATTATTATTTTTAAACATGTCAAGAGGCTAGTTTTTTGGAAAATACTATCATATGTGTACATGGTGTACATATTTGACATTTTATAATATTCATACATTGTATTCTAAAAAACATCTCACGTGTGGACTGAAGAGGAAAGCAGTTTGGCTCTCCAGACCAGGAGGTTTCTATCAAAAAATGGCAGTAAAAACAATACAAATATCTCTTTTTTTATCAGCTAATATGAGCTTTTCTTTTTGATTTCACACATATTTCCAATATGTTTCCTCCTCCTCCTCCTCGAACAAAGCTTCAGCTCCACAATGACACCACACTGCTGGAGACCCAGGTCGTACTGCTGGGTCCGCTGGACGGAAAGGAGGCACAGGAGAACCAGAACCAGGACTCAGCGAGGAACACTGTCAGGCCTGCTGCTCGCTAGTAGAATGAGAGTTTTTCTAAAGGGACCATGGCGCTCAGAAACACTATCACTATAGTCCACAGGGGCCGCCAACATCAACAGAAAATTCATGTTTCTCGTAGTAGCTTTAGTGTTAACACAAGTTAAATGATGAGTCATAGTTCAAATAGAATGTGAGCTGCACAGATACATAGTTTTACACAGGGAACTGCTTCAATGTTTACATAACTTATGGAACAGAACAGTATAGACAGAGATAAATAAAAAATAAAACAGGTTTTATTTATTTTTTAATATTTGTATATTTACCCATTCATTATCCCATCCAGCACTTTGTGATTTGAGTTTGTGTTCAACATGTGTGTTGCTCAAGATAATTATATAAATGGTGATGCATTAAATTCTCTCTGGGTGTAATGTGTCATTTAGTTTGCTTAGACATTCCTATTTTTTGTATTTCTTGTAGATGGTGCAGGATGGAGTCAGTCGGTATTGTCTACAACAGCTGTGTTCTGTTTGCTTTCTACAATGGTTCTATTGGGCTGTCGATACACGGGGAGGTGGTGGTTGAGTTTGAGTTCAGTCGGGAGACTTCAAGAGTTAACATGCATGTTTTGCACACTTCACAACAGATAGAAATGTGTGAGGGTCTTTGGCAGTATTCTACTACTCTATTACTATGTTATGAAACAATTAGGGTACAGATGATGAGACAAGAATGCTTCTATTGATTCTAAAACAGGAGTGGGCACACTAGGCGTTTTAATCTGTCCCGGCGAGTATTATAATAATTATTATAATATTTAAGTTACAGTAAAGATCAATGTAGCATTTCTCCGTTCCCGACTTGAGTTTCCTGGAGCAAGGTGATGGCATCACACCAGCATTATTCATTCGTGGTGAGAGCAGCGCGCGACCAGGTCATGTCTGCACGCTGCAGCACATTAAATAGCCTGGAGTTTTTTTCAGCGTGAGAAATACGATGTGTGGCAGGAGGCCGTGATTTAAGACCGAAATGCGTGACAGTCACGCTCAATGCGTGAGACTTGAAAGCCCTGCAGCAGGCAAACTAGGCGGACCCCAAGATGGCGTGATTGAGATAATGACGTCACATGAATACGCTTCAGTTGAAGAGTAAAAAAAGTGACCTCAGTAATAGGATTTTTTGTTTTAATCTTTATTTGCAAATTCTGACAAAACAGTATTTAATTTTTTTTTTAAAAACAGGAGTCAATGGTGTGTGTGTGTGTGAGACAGAGAGAGAGCTAAGGAGATTGATATTGAACAAGCTTGGCTACCAAAACGTCAGGCAGCGTCTGACCAAAGAGGAATGTTCCAGCACCAGGTTTGTTCCAGAAGGAATCATCCACAGGATGGCAGTAGCAGTCCAGATGAGAGACCCCCACCCCCTCCCACCACCCTCAACAGGGACGGCATATGGTTTACATACTTCCCGATGAGGATCGACTCAGCTCTGAAATAAAGCTATTTATTAATTCTGTTAGTGATGTGGCTCTGTCGTGGGTGTCTTCTGTGTAATAGCTTGCCATTATCCACGCATGGTGCCACTCATGACACAATCTGCCTCATGAAACTCTCTGCCCTGGCTCCAGGTGGAAGTTCCAGCACGGCTTCACATCAGACCCGTCATATGGACTCTTTGATTGTCTGATCCACTCTGAGTAATGTCTGTCAGAAAAAATGAAGTGTAATTTCCCTCTCTGGTAGCAACAAACCTCCACACTGAAGAAAAAAACCTTGTGATGATATTGGTGTCACATAGAAGCAGTCAGAACATTACATCCGAACATAGAAATAAGTCAATTCATCTTCATTTAAACAACTCTGTATTTCTCGACTGTTCCTTTTGGCGTGCGGGCATGACGCGTCAACACGATGATGTTGTGTAAGGTTACATACAGAGGGCCAGTGGAGCCGACCTCCAGCATCTTTTACTGCCAAATGCACCGTCACACTGTCCTGTGCATCCTCGTTATTTACCAAATGTTTAGATGTTACGGGGCCAAATCAAACTCATCAGCTGACCATCTCCTACTAATTACACTAAACCAACTTGGGGACGAACTTGCACCAGTGTGCCTCTGGACGCTTTTCAGACATGGTGGAGTGCCCACTAAGCTGTTGCACCTCAACAAGAATGTCAATATTGGAAAGACTCGAAGAGCAAAAATGAAGGACAAGTTACCAACCAATTGGAGATCAAGCCAAAGAAACGCCAATGGAACAAATAAAGAACACATCCACAACCTGGATGATCTGGACCAGAGGTTTCCCAAGTGGGAGTGGCATATAAACTGGCTACTTGTGACAAAATCCAGTCTCGCATTTCAAAATGCTAAGACTGTAAACAACGAGCAGCACGCGGTAAAGGAAGTCTCGGCCCAGATATCTGCTGACTACAGCAGAACCCCAGTCGACACTCAATTGATCAGTGTCTACCAATGCCATGAACTAACACAATCATGATCCAGGAATTGAGAGAAACCAAACCATTAAACCACAACGGGCTAAAGGGGTGTCTTTTCCCAAGCTGTCGGAGGAGAGGCCCATAGCCTTAGACTTTAAAAACCTGCAATCTCGACTTTGCAGATGCTTGGCTGTACTGTCCTGAAACCACCATGAGATGCAACCAGCGTTGAATCAAAGACAGCTCAAGAACATTTGGCTCTCTACGGGGACACAGCAACATACATCATTAGTCTTCAACTCAGAATCTTCTTCTTCTGTGCTGCTTCATGTCCTGGAGAGTGACTAAGACTAAACCAATAAAGTGGTACCTTTATAAACAACTACATAAGCGGAATTCTTAATATCCTCTGGACAGACAAGATCAGCAACAACTACCAGCAGCAGACGGAATTTGGAGAAGACTATGTAGAGGCATCGGACACACACAGCGGCAACCAGTGTGTCAGACACCACCAGACCAGCTTTGACAAGGAACTCACAAAGGAAGAGGAAAAGAGGCCGGCAAGAAGCACCTGGTGATGGACTCTCCAGACATCAAGAAACTGAGATACAATCAGATGACCGAGAACTATGGAGGTCCACCCACATTTGGACAAATTAAACCTAAATTATTTTCAAATAAAGGCAACAAAAACTGAATTGAAATCAAAATCAGCACTCATTTCATTGGCTTTGGGCTGATCATGTGATTACTTTTCATGGATCTGTGGCAGCCAATAGCACAATATGCAAGGCTGCTATTTTGGTATGCCAACAGGAAGTGAAATCTTTGCAGCCTGTGGTAACCACAGATATGACAACCGGACTACTTTCTGAGAACTGGACAATTCATTTCATCACACCACATGCTAATACGTAGGCAGGTTACAGTTTTTATTACACACATGTTTAACACATATCCAGTTGCAATGGCAGTCGTTCCCCTTTGAGAGGCCGTGCAGACATACAGAGCTAATCTCTTTCGATTTTTTTTTTCTCTCTTAAAACGTTGAGCAGCAGATTTAAACCAGATGGTCTTCTTAGAAAACACAAGTGGTGAGTGCTTGGGGCTGTTACCAAGAAGTGTGATGTAGTGATTAAAGGGGATGTTTAAAAAAAGGCAGTTGATCAAAGGAAAAAATCAAAGGAAAACTGAAAACTGAAACGATCATTTATCAAGTATCATTTAGGACCGTAAAACCTGTGAACTTACAATGTAAAAAAAAATAAAAATAAATGTTTTTCTGTTTTCGGCCGGACGCTGTGACTGTTGAGCTACCAGGCAAATTCTTACCATCACAGAATTCAACTATTCCCCAAAGAGCCGACACATTGTAGTCACGAGGTAAGTCACTTCGGTCACAATTATAAACAAGACTCAAAACACAGATATAGAACATTTATTCATCATAATTCTTAAACAGTTTCAGGTAGTTTACACTCAAACTGTGAGACAGCTCTAAAAGCACATCCCAGGCACTAACATATACCTTTAGATACATGTGTTCCTTTCTTCATGACTCTCCCAACTGTTGACATGATTAAGGCAACAGATGCTTCTCTTCATTAAAACCCATTCCATATGAATAGATCAGTAGTTAAGATGACTTTTACAGAAGTTGTGTTCAGTATAAAAACATCAACTACAAATGATATACTCATATGATGGCAATCAGTTACATATTGATAATGGAACATTGTTAATTAAAACAAAGTTTATGTACGCATATATATTATAACCTTTACAATATCACCATTACAGACTAAGGGGTGCGTAGTAGTAAATGACGGGACCACTAAGGTGGAAATTAAGACATTTTGAGTGCAAAATTCATGCATAGTGCTTCAAAAAAGGCAGACTTTGGGTTTGACAATGTTTTTTCATTCACAGGAAACAGACACACAGCATGCTGAACATAAAGCAGCTCCCTGTGTGTTCTCTAACTACGTATGGTAACGGTAAAGCACTGCCCCACAGTCAACTAGCTAATGTGTTAATGGTGAGTACATTTAAGTGGTCCAAACTTTATAAGGCTACATATCAGATATCTGAACCCTTTCAGCTCTGTTCCTGAGTATAAGTGCTTGTTTTTATCTCAAAGGATGTGGACAGAAAAACAAAACTTAGCAAAACCTCACATGAATGATTATTACATTCCTTCACAAAATTGACACATTACAGAATATTAGTTTCAGCGCACTGCCACCTTTTTCAACAAAAAATATCTTGCTTTTTATAATAACTGTATATCAATAGATCAGACAGAGCGTGTTTTAGCTGCGTCGTCGACAATGAGAGCCGAACGTTTGGTGTGCAGGTTTATATGTTGCTAAGAGCCTCGAGTGTTTCTGCTCTCCGCACTGTGCGTCCCGAACGCCTCCAGTTGATTCCTTTTGACTTGAGTCATAAAAAGTCCTCAGAGCTTTTTTCTATTCTTAGCACGTTGTTCGGGTAAATTGTTTGATTTAAACTTTACTTTTAACTATGAGGTAGCGTACACTTCATGGTTTGTGTTCAGCTTAAGGCTAAAACTTGTTTGCTGGTTGCCTAACATCAATACACATAAAAGAAAATACAGAAAACTTTCTGATCAGGGCTCTGATAGGCCAGAAGATGTTTCTACTGATAAAAAAAGCATTTGATTAATGCAGGAACTTTGTATTCTTGAATAACTAAAAGACAAAGAGTCCTGTCTCCAGTTAGACAACATTGGTAGACTGTCACTGTAATTCTACCAGTCATGAAAAGAAGAGAACAATGGGACCTTCCAGCAGATTCCTTTAGAGCCCACTTTGTATTGTGTGCATGTCACTCTGCTTTGAAGGGGTTGTGCTTGAGGCTCCTGTTCCAGTTTCTATGGTTTTCTGTTTGTAGGGGAAGGCCACACCACAAAGTGTGCATGGACACATTATTACAATGCACAGCAGGGACGTGCACCTTGACGCCACCCATGTTTCCACCGTATTATGCCAGTGAGTAAGTATGTGTGTGGATCATCAGGATGGGTCCTCAACAAATCGTAGTTTGTAGGAACGCTGGCGGGCTGAACTTAAGAGGACATTTTTCATAATGAATACTATTATATTCTTTATTAAATTATTGTTAGTAATAAAATAACATTTAAATCAACGAACGATCATGCCTTTTAAGAACAAGTACATAAAGAATATTACAAGATAGATTATACATTGTGAGCTATAGAGAGACTAATGGGAACCATTGAAATAAAATAGGAGCCCACAAGTCCAATCCAACATTTGGCCATTGTAGATTAAGATTAAATTATGAATCCTTCTATTTCAGTTACCCTTGACTTCTCCTACTCCTCCTCCTCATCCTGCTCCTTCTCCACTCACTCCTGTTTTTTGGAGCGTCCTTTGAATGTGTCCATGAGGTTGAAGGCTCCCAGGTACTGGCCCAGCAGAATGCCCTGCTTCATGGGGAGGACGCTGCAGAGAAAAAACACAACGGAGAAACACAATGAGCAAAATCTCACAGTAGATTAGGTGTTGGGTTTGCATCCAGAAACAACTTCAGATGAGTGGGACAGAGGCCGGTTTAGTGTTGAGCTTAACATAACTTACACCTGAGGAGGTCTAATTTTTTTGTTCAGCCTAAAAAAAAGTACTTTATTTTGACCTCCTAAGGCCTATATTATTTTAATTTAAATCGAAGGTGGCACATTTATTGAAAACAACTCCCACATCATGATTTTGCAGATGACACCCACTGTTCTGACACCAATGTTTCATCAGAGTCACTAAAGTAGCATGTTTATTGCATAAATGTGCCCAAACGAGCAATCAGCTGAAGGCACCTTGAGACTAAAGTGTGCTGTTTCAAAATCAAAATTCCCAGTAAGGTAAGGTTGTTTACCAAAATAATCCATCCTCCACTACAAGCAAGCCAGGTACAAGTCCCCACTAACAGACTTTAAACAAATGTATGAACCTTTGAGAGGAAGTGGCCTTTTTGTATGCAGAGAAAAAGTCTTGTAAAAACAAACGTAGCAACGTGAAAACAAAATTATTGAATTTATATTCTTGTTTAGTTTAATTTGAGATAAAGCTGCATTTAATTCAAACTAATGGGTTCAAATCCTTTCAAACTTCATAAAGGTGAAAAAATGGAATGCCATTTACTTAAAAAAGTCTAAGTAGCTTCTTGGAGGTTGTGGGGGACGGCACCAGCCTCAGCAAGGCATCGGTTTCACGGAGTGTGGTAGCCGTGACACCGATCCTCCTGCGCCATGCCCGCACACACATCAGAATGCCAACCACACGGGACGAGGTCCGCCAGGTCCACCGTGAATTTGATGGCATGGCTGAGATCCCCGGGTGATTGGTGTCGTGGATGGCACACACACGCATGCGCGCCGTAGCATAATTGCACCTGTGTTTGGGGACCAGCATGTTGGGTGTGATTTATGCGCTGATAAAGTAGTGGGTGATCAATTAACCTGGCATCGATTGACTTAGTTTCAGCAACACAGCGATGGACAACTCCCACTAAGAGCGTCTTAGGAAGCTTTTTTGACGAGATCTTAAGAAGGCAGTTAAGAACGCGTCTGGGAAACACTCGTATCTTAGCGCTCCTTCTTATCTGAACCCTTCTTTCGAGCCTTCTTATGTATAAGATGTCTTCTTATGTCCTTAAGAACGATCGAATCTGGGAAACGCAGCCATTGTAAGTAATCTTTACTCACACAATTCTTAAGTTAAGTTTACTTACTACTAAGAATGTTTTTTATCCAAAATGTTCAAGTACATTTTAAACATTTACTCAGCCTTTGATAGTAATCTTTACTCAGCCTTTGATAGTAATCTTTACTTAGCATTTAATAATATTTACTCAGGCTACAATGAAAAACCTTGGAGTGACATTTACTTAAGAAAAAACTAGGTAACAATTTCCACACAGAAACACAGAGTACCGTTTACTCTTATCCTAACAAAAACTTATGAAATTATCCTAACTTAAGTCATGTTTACTTACTAGTAAGAATTGCCTTTTATCCAAAATGTTCAAATAATATTTGACTTCTTGAAACATAAAATGTACTTCGCCTTTCAATAGTAATTTTTACTCAGGCTACCTTTGCATCGAATTACAAAACCTCTGTAAACACAAATTAATATTTCATGGTTATAACTAGCTTTTCCTAACTCTATTGAAAAATATTAAATAATATTTACATAAGTTATCCACCACACATCTACCACTACACCATTATACAAATATAAATGTATTGTATTTATTAATCAGGGCTAATTAAAACAGGAAAGCTTCCACAAAACATGAAATGGCAGCTGCTTTAAAACTACAGCACCTTTATTTGTCAATACTTGGAAAGAGGTAATTGTTTACAGACATGCACCAATACAAATTATACAGTCTGGAGAGATATCTTCAGGACATCAAGCAACATTAAGAAAGAGCTTCTGAAACATTGTAAATGTGTTTCAACTTTGGTGGGCAAGTCAAGTTCATTGCAAAGATAAAGCAGAAGGCAAGCCTTTTCCACATTTACAGTCATCAAGAACTTCTTTTCCCCCGATGTCCAGCCGACACATGGACATTGGGAAGCCTTCCTGGGCTGCATTTCCATGTAGGACAAATATCTTTGAGAGATGATGAGTATAGTCCTCTTAGATTGCATCGTCACTGATATCCTATCAAAAACATGTGAATCAGAGGTCAGCAGACAACAAATATTTTCTATTAAGTTTGTGATTATTCTCTGGGTTGATGTGCCAATTAATACAGTCTACAGATACAATAAGGCAACAGAAATAAGATGCTCACAGCAAGACAATGTTAACATACTGGCTAAGTATTTAGGTTTCTACGGATTGATTTAATTTTACATATACGTTTATTATAGTCTGAATAATCATCAGAACACCCCACAATATTTTTTAATTTACCTTGTATTGATGGAGTTCCTCTGCAGACTTTCGAAATAACTCTATCCAGCAGCGGATGACGACGTCTCTTCCGCCCGCAACACATTGCCGTTAAACAGACAGAAGTGAATTCAGCTTGTCTGAAGTGACTTTGTAGGATATCAGGACAAATGCCCATGTTTAAACTAGCAATATCATCAAGACTTTGGAAATGCTTCTCTTCAGATGAACTGTCCTTATTCTTCTGAACTCATCTTTACTCTGAAACAGAAGAGGGAAAAAAACAACATGATCAAGATGATCCACCTTGCTAAAACAATTAATACAGTAGTCCTCCCAGTAAAATGTACTATTGAGCAACAACACAAACCACAGCCTCGAAAATGACTATATTTTAACCAATGCCTCTGTCAAACAGCGTTAACTAAAGAAATAACGTTAAGACACACCCATAAAGATGTTAGCATTACAGTTAACGTTACCTTCTCTGTTTGTACCGGTGTGTGTGTGTGTGTGTGTGTGTGTGTGTGTTTGTGTGTGTGTGTGTGTGTGTTGGGCATGCGAATGATTGTTATTTGCGCTGTCAGCACAGGGCTCACTGCGCCAAAGTGGACCAACAACATTGCCACATAACGTAACGGTGTGAGCCACGTCTGTCAAGTTAACCAGCACAGCCTCACTAGCTAACCTAAACTGACCCGGTCACGTTCCTGTTAGCGTTAAGTTTTCAGTGCTTAAACACTGACTTTCACTGACCGGTAAATAAGAATGTAAAGTATCACTCCCTCCAGGAAATACACGACACCTTGGTTCTTCTACGTGCGCCTTAGTTAACATCACCGTCATCAATCCATTGTTGAACTGTTTAATATATTTCAACATACACAAAACAAGATGGCGTTCACTTTACACAATAAACTGTTTGCACGTAAATATGTGCGACGAATCGTTAACATAAACAACATACCTCGCTGGCTGCACACAACCGAGAGGGAAATTGGTCTACTTGGATAACAATAATCTTCGACAAATCAACACTTTGTTGTCACTTTAACTTATATATTTAAGCGGGGTAAAACTTCTACCACTACAGATGTCTTCAGGAACACAAACATAAACTTAAATAGGATTTCAATCAAGTGTAAATACAAACAAAATCAATATTCAAAAAACAAGTTGTACACATGCTATGTAAACAAGCCTATTAAATAATTACATAAATAATATTCATGGCAGTTAAATAAAGGGTGAATTAAACATATAACCTACCCTAGTGGCTCCCGTGCATGAACTTTCTCTGGACAGGTTAAACTCGGCCGTCCTTTCCCAAGTTTCTTCTGTTGACGTTTTGCTGAAGAAATTCTTCTCTGACGTGAGTGACGTCATCCCCTGACCGTGCGCAAAGTTGCCAGGTTCACTTGTATTACCAAGTAAATGTTACTTCGTTGTGTCAGGTTGTACTGTCAATCAAGTAGTTTAGTTCATATTACTTGGTATTAATGATGAATTGTACGAATCAAAATAGGGATTCATAATTACAAACAAACACAAAGTAACACATTAAATAAAAGGTGACCTTTTAAAGTAAAAGGACTGAAATACTAATTTATTGTAGAATTTACACATATAACCAAGAAAATAATTACAAGGCCAAAAAGTATTTTTTTTCAGTGTAGTCATGTGACCTATGTGGGCCGTTAGCCTTAGGCAACATCCTCCTTGACAGCTTTGTGGAGGTTGTTTATGGCTTTCTGCAGGTCACACCCGCTGCCCTTGACTCTGCACACTTCACTTTGTGTGTGCGTCGTTTGGGCGATTACGCCTCTTTGCATGCTGGGAGCTTGCCCACCATACAGTGTCAAGCGCGAGTGAACAAAGCTTGACGTGTACCTTGTCAGGCAAGGTACACCCAACCATGCTGTTTTCCAGAACCTAACTCAGGGGCTTTGTTGCCAAAACCTAACCTAACTTCCTGTGAGGACGAAAGTTTATTTTGAAAATACTGTATGCACATAAGGAGCGTGGACTGACGTGTTGTCCCCAATGCGTCCAAAACTGGGGATGAAAATAATAGAAACAACTTTCAGTATAACGCAATGCAGAGAAACAACAGCACATCATACTGCCAGACTGTTACATTGACACATCTCTTGAATTGTTCGACACCAACTGAACATTAGAACCTCCATGTCGAATGATTTATGACAGGACAGTTAGCTTAAGCTAGGTGTACCAAATAAACTGGACACAGTGTGTGTGCTCCATGGATTGGAACTGTATCTTAAGGTGCTTGACTTAATCCACACAGCAATCCATCATTTTAATTTCTTCATGACATATTGTTATAACTTTATTATTTGCTGCATTTCACGTTGATTGTATTTGAATCATCTGCCGTTAAAAGCTTCGATATTGTGGCTCTATTTCATTAGTTGTTTAATGATGTTTAGACATCCCATCATTATCACTATTTTTTGGAAAGGTACACTTGGCTGCAGCACAATAAACAGAGATTGCTGTGATTATGCTCAGCTTTAGCCAGAGTGTCATATAATGACTGTTTATAGCGTGTAGTTGAGTGGAGATAATGTTGTTTACCTTTCATTGTCGTCCACGACCTCATTGCACATTTGATTTAGTTCATTGTACAAACACATTTTCATCTAGTTTTGTGTCGTCCGATAGTTTTTGTGGCAGAACTGATTAGGAATTAAAACAACAGCTTGTGGATTAGGCTGAATAAACCAGCAGGCCACGTCTCTCTTATCTGCCTCGGTTCACGAGTCTTTGAGCTGAATTTGATCAAAGACGTGCATCGGGTTTCTTTTTTTCCAATGACATTGGTTAGACATAGTGGAGACTCTGCGTAGCATTACATGCTGCAAACTGCAGACGTGCTTGTTTACCTAAATAAAAGACAGGTCTTGAAACTAAACTGGAAAACGTGTTAAATTTAAAGTAGTTATCTTTAAAAACAACCTTCCACTGCACAGCTGTGTAGAAAACAACTTGTCAGAGCTAATGTGTGATTTAGGGCTTTTGTAGCACGACCATGCCACATGTCTGCATCACGTGTGATGCAGACATGCAGGTCGTACAACCTAAACCCTCTGAATCCCCAAAACCCACAAACTGGATTGAAAAGACGTTTTTTTTTTTTTCAAACAATCACTCAAACTACACGTTTATCATCGCCAGAAGCTGTCAACACGGACATAGTCGTCAGATTAACATCTTTCCGGCAGTCCTTGAACACAGCATGTGTGACGAAAGCTTCCATCAGCGGCCAAAGCAGCCAAATCAAAACGTATTATGAATTTTGATATTTCATCAAACACACATTATTCTTCATGTCTTATACAAAAACTGCATCAAATAAACCGTTCACTCTCACCAGATACTGTGAAAAAACTGCAGCCATGAAGCCATCATTGAATCATCTGAGACTGACTGCTGAGCAGAGAGGAGATGAGAGAAGAGGAGACGTTGTTTATGGATTCCAGTGATTTCCAAGTTTCGTGAAACAATTAATAAAAGACCTTTATGTTATGACTTATTGCATTATAACCACAGAATAAATGTTTGAGTTGGCTCTACTTGGAGCCACAATTATGCTGTTTAAATAGAGGTGCTGGATGTAATTGTAAACGAGGCCGCAGAGAATAAAATGTGACGGGAGCAATAAAAATAAAGTTCAGCGTATTTGTACTAATGTTTGCCGCTTCTGGATGACTAACGACGACTCTTTTGTCTTCAAAGAGCGAGTCGAAACAAGGCTGGGTAATCCAACAACACGTTATTAAAGCTGGAGCACAATGGCTTTTATAGAGGTGACAGGCAAAGGCGCTCTCCCCGTTTGTGGAGCTGTGTTCCAGAGAGGAAAAGCTTTCTAATGGAGAATAATGGCTCCGTCTGCAGATAAATGGACCAGAGACAGAAACACCAAGAGGGGCAGAAGATGTCTCCAGTCGAGCGTACCCAAAGGGCAAGACAACTCTGCTGCAGCACCGGGGGTGCAAAGATACTGAACCGGTTGGATCAGTTTGGGTTCAGTGATGGGACTAATTCGCCCAGCCCTCTTTCTACTGGAGCCAATGCAGGGTCACAGTCAACTGGGCATTTGCTGTTATGAAAACGACACAAAACTGTGTCTTTCGGTGTTTAATACCTCAAAAGAAATAGGGGAAGCATTTCACCTCAAGTGCAATTGAAACAAATTGTCGTCAATGCTCTGCTAGCATTGATTATTTAAAGTAATTAATGTTTTTGATATGTTGACAGAAATCTAAAAACCTTCCCACCGAACAAAAGTGAGAATGAAAAGTGAAAATGAAGTTGACAGGAGTCTTTTCCTTTCCGTCCATCTCAGTGAAGAAAGTAAACACGGTAATGTCACCGTCCATCTCGCAATGAAAATGAATATATATCAGGGTGAAGCTGAAATTGACTATTAGGCGTCATGATGGATGACTACTGTTTGACTATTACATAAAGTAACTTTGAGACTAATTATTTTAACTCTTTGACTTTATGACCTCAGTGGTGGGCAATCACTAATCAATCACTGTCACATGAAGTCGAATAGAGATGTGGCCACTTGTCAAGCAATCACAAGGTCTTTGTTCACAGTGGGTGTCAGAGGGCTGGTTTTGCCTGATGTCAGGTCTCATCCACGCACAGGTCTGAAAGCTAAAAGGTATCCAGCTTAGTCTGCCTACTCTTGGATGGAGGTTGGGATGGACTTGATTGAGGAGGAAGAGTGGCAGGCTTGTTAACAACAAGGAACCCCTGATGCTGTTGATTGTTACTTAAGAGTGAGCTTCTTCTTTTTTCTTGGAAACAAATGATGATCTTCAAATTCCTGCCCCACTACTGCTGAGGGGAACATAAAGTGTTCAAAAAAAGAATTAACAAAAACTGTAATACGTGCCAAAAAGACGCTGGAGATTATTACCATTACTTCTGGCAACTTCTGATTCAAATATTTTGGAATACAATTTTCCCTAAACTCAGAGGCATCTTTGGGGCAAAGGTGGAGAAAGGCTTCAGCCTTCCCTCAAAGGAGGTGACTCTAGCCCACAGTCCTAAAAGGTAGTGGGAGGCCCTTTCCTGTAGCGTGGTCTCCTTTGCTTCCCTGGGAGTTGACTCGGTTAGTGCTGAGAGGCCAATTCTCTTTGCACCCAGGAGGAGCTTATAAGTGTCTTTCTCTTTTATCCCTGATATGTTTTACTGGGTTCATTTGTACTCTGCGTGGTCAGCTGGGAGAGTTCTCTATTGGGAATGAATGGATGGATGGTACCATTTTACCTTGAGTATTTGTTTTCTCTTTTTATATGTGAAGAGCAGAGGAAGAGAGTATCCTTTATTAATCCCCTGGGAGAAATTAGTCTCTACATTTAACCCATCCTTAGTACTTAAGGAACAGTGTTCTGCTGTGAGGTGCCCAGGGAGGAACTGGGGGTTCAGTGTCTTGCTCAAGGACACTTCCACATACCAAATATGGGGAGACCAGGGCTTGTGGTTTCAGAACGACCACAGTGTGCTACAGACGTCCCATATGTGCATTTTATGTGTTTGAAACCAATACAATTCTGTAAAAAAAAAAAAAAAAAGATATCCGCAGCTATCTGACAGTCAGTGCGGTTACATGCATTCGAATTACTGGTTTAATCGGGCTGAAATCGAATGATCCCTTTCATTTAAACACCTTTGTTCGAATAATTGCGGTCCGACTACGATCCGATTAACACCCCTGTATAACTCGATCCGAGTCGGTTGATAATTTCGGACATCGCAGCATGTAAACGGTGAATCAGATTAGGAACTGGACTATGCGTTTTTGCGCATGCTCGACTAAGCGTCCCTCCCTCCCAGGTCGTGACCAGGAAGTCAAAAGAGACGATAAGTTGTCACTGCTGGGAGCCGGCCGGCAGAAACAAACAAACGTAAAAGTCGGGTTACGAGCCGATACTACCTTCGGTGGGCGTCCCCGCTAGCTGCCTGCTGTAGCCAGCTAGCGCTGCTGCTAGTTCCCTGTTTGCTCTCCGCTAGCGCCCCGACAACCACCGAAGGTAGCGGGGTTCTCTTCATTATGAAGAGTGAAGAGGTCGAGCGGAGACGGCTGTATCACCACTATATGTAATGAAAACCGCGCCACCTATCATATCGGAAATGACATGCTTTTGGCCAATAATTTGATTTATTCACTGCTATGTATATTAGGATAGCAGTTGCCCCGAAAGAGAGCATAGTCCGACTAAAGCCAAATTCGAATTGATACCATCATGTAAACGCACGGAATGCTTCAACATCCAATAAACACAAAGCACCAACATACATGAGAAGATTATTCCATGTGTTGCTTTCCATCTAAACCCGTTTACAAGACTGATCAATAATCCTTTAAAGCTGTCGGGTTAGTTTCCTATGAGCTCCATTACCCTCCTCTGTAAAACTGAAGATAACCTAATCAGCTGACCCTGTTAAATGTCTATTCGTCCTCATATCATTTTAGTCAAACCAACTTACTTGGTTTGCTCTCTGGACTCAACTATTCCCAAATCTTACTGGAAAAACTAAACAACTGAGAATTAAACTAGCCATTCCAGGATCCACAGTTCTACTTCCTTGCTCCCATCTTAAACACATGAACTTTGCCCTGTTCAAATTCCTGATCTTCCACAATTTCCTAGATCACAAAATCGTGAGACATTAGGTTTCTATTTTGACCTTTGAAATGAAAAGCTGGACCTGTGATTTTCCCACCATTTTAGTTTCTCTTTACCTCTCTACCTACTCAGGATGTGTACTGCACAACATCTACAAATGTATGCGGCATTGTCGGAGTAAACATTGAAAAAGATTTCCCCAGCTGTTCCCCAGCTGTTAAAAATGAGGCTAGAGTTCATGTTCACAATGTGAACCGTGGGCAATTGTGGCGAGCAGGGTGGTGAGCAGGGTCGTCCTTCCATCAGAAGATCGGCAGTTCGATCCCCGGCTTCGCTAGTCCATGTCGATGTCCATGTGCCTGCGGTGGATGAATGTGTGTGTGAATGTTAGTTACTCCTGATGGGATGAGGCACCTTAACAAGTGGTCGGAGGAAAAGTGCTATACAAGGACAGGTCCTTTGACATTAAAAGACTGCACTGAACTCCTGCTTTACTTTATCTCTGCAATTAGAAACAAAAGCAAAACATTTTATATACTGTATGTTTAAATTCACCAAACTCCAAATGTAGTAAACAAACACAGAAAAGGATTGGAACTGTAGCAGAGTAAAAAGCACTAGTGGAAAGGTCAATTGCATTAAACTGGATTCCTATTATCAACTCTTCAGGCTCTATTCAGTGTGTTCACAGAAACACTGATCAGATGAAAGGAACAGCAGTCACAGTTTGAGACTAAGTGACAGGAAGCTGACTGATACCCTGTGGGTTGACACACCGCTAAAGACAGGAAACCCGAGAAAAAGAAGAGAACTGTAGAGAACTAATCGTTTTTAAACATTATCTTTTGGGCATTTTTTCTTCATAGAACCAAGGACATTAGCACCTTAGACTACAAGGTCATAGCAACAACCAGATGTGCAGAACAGATCAAAAAGGCAGTCACAACCTGTTCTACAAAATGCACTACGGGAATGTACGAAATAGTCTTTGTTTTGATAGTCATGTGTTGTTTTTCTCATTTTCTAAAGGCCTTAGTAGCAGAACAATGACGGTGCACGGTCTTGGCTAAGGACCTTGGGTGCATATCGACCCCCTCCCCCCCTCGCACCCACACCCCTCCTCCAGTGATCAGTCTGTCTCTTCACTGTTAGCTAAATAAAGGCCAAGATTGACACTTTCTAGCCTGTCCTGACATGATCAGGGGATGCATGTATCATGTATCGTTATTATGCATAAACAAAATGAAGGCCATTTGCTACACAAGAAAAACCAGACAAAAACAACGACAAAAGCAGGCCTGGCCTGCCGGAGACCTGCAGCAACACAACAGGTGGCCCGTACTCCCCGCAGATTGTACCTCGTTACAGGTTTCCAGTGTTTGGTGAATGACCAAACCAGCAGGGAAAATATTAAAGAAAACTATCTGCAGCCACACACATGCTCAAGATGATGCTTAACCACAGCCAGCTCCCATCATTACTAACGTCTGTCGCGTCCCCCCCACTAAAATATTTTGAACCCTCCTTCAGCGTTTCATTGAGGGTCATTTAAAAAAATGTGCATCTCCACAGATGCACGTCAGCACCATCAAGTAGCACAGTGCATGATCTATGGAAAACATCCCGCTCCAACAAAAAAGAAAAACTTACTTCTATGAATGAGTAGAGAGGGGATTTTATGAGGCTGGAGCGGGGTGTGACAATTTAGGACTGATCAAAATCCAACAGTCCAATCCATGTTGTGGGCACATTCAAAACCGTGGTCAGACGGATCATTTAGAAGAGATGGGTTAACATTGCTGACCCAAATTACCAGTATCAGCTCCTCAAAATGCTGTTCTTAATTGATATAGCTGCTTTAAACACCTGTTTCATGCAAACACCTGCACATAAAACAGAGATTGAAACCACCATTGTAGGCGGGGTGTCATTGTAATGGATGTGTTCCACAGAAAAACAGCTCCAGAGAGGAACATTATCATGCTTCATAAGTTCAATGCAGCCAGTGACTTGCGTCTAGTGCCATAAAGACACCCGGTGCCTCCATAAAATGGACGCTCCTTGATGGCCATATAAAAGGCAGCTTGAGGCCTGTGTTGTGTTTGACTGAAGGCGATAAACACTCAGTAGAAGCGGAGCAGCCGTCTGATTTACTTCTTATATTATGTCTTGGATATTTCTAGTAGACGTTTGTCCAGTTTTACTCAGCCAAGCTCTGCATCTGCAGACATTTATAAATGTGTCACCTTAGTTTGTTCCCACATGCATTAATCCATCCGTGTACTTTTCATCCATCCTTCGTTTTATTGATCCATTTATCAACTATTGAGTCTATGCAGGGGAGCATGCAGATAGATTATTTATGCCTGCAGTGAGATAAAACTTGTGTAATAACTGGCAAGTGCTCTTGGAAATAACGGCGCAAACCATCTAGGGTTCTTCGGCATGTCCTGATACGACAGGGGTGTCCAAACTGTTTTTACTGAAGGCCAACAACAGAAAAATATACGAAAGTCTGGGCTAATCACGAGAGGTGAGGTATCCAGCAAAATTAATCAAATGAGGGCAATTATGGTTATAGATATATGTACATATGTATACATATATATACATATGTATATATACATATGTATACATATAAATACATATGTATATATACATATGTATACATATATATATATATATATATATATATATATATATATATATATATATATATATATACATATATATATATATATATAATTTTAATTTTTTCAATCATCACATGCATTTACATCAGTTTTAATTGCAGACTCTCTTCCACTTCTGCATCCATCATTAAGGGAGTTGAGAACAGCTTGATTTATTTCTCAATGGCAGAAAGATCTTGGAAGTGCTGACTAAATTCTGTCATGAGATGTGATGACAAACACATATTTCCTGATTTTAGCAGAAAGGTTGACCTCTAGAAAAGCTACTTTGATTTCATACAGCGTGAGGAAGAGCGCCTCATTGAAGTTGATAGTTGTCTCAAAGAGACGGACCTTCGCGCAGAACGTTTTCATGTGTGAGTAAAGTTGTGTGTTACATGGTCTTTGCCTTGCAGGCTCTTATTCAGTATGTTGAGGTGATAAGTAAAAACAATTTGAAATGCCAGGTCTGGTCTGCCAACCCTTGAGGGTTACTTAGCTCATGAAGAGGTCGGTCCTTCTTTTTCAAAAGCTGGTCAATTTTTTACCTCAGGGAATAAAACCTCTGCAGAGCGGAGCAGCAACAGGGCAGCGATGGGTCGACAACCTCCCAGTGAGAGAGGAGGTCCCGTATTCAGCTTCAACAACTGACAGGAAAGTTAGAACTTCTGTGGTGAATCTGACACAGCTTCAAACATGTCCTTCCCCAATGTTGTGCCCTTGAGACAACTGAGATCAAACAGCTCCTCCGTAATGCAAAAGTTATAACAGCTGAGTAGCGTCTGTCCTCTCTTCACACACAATCGAGAAAAGGCTTATTTATACTCTGGTTTTACGCAGAGACGCAAGACACGCAAGGGCCCTCTTGTTATTCAGCCATCTTGCGTGCATCACCCCAAATTTCTGACTATCCGTCAAAGCTACGCGAGCCGTTCGCAGCCCGCAAGGCTGTGATTGGTCTGCTAACAACATCCTTTCTGAGTCTCGCATTTCCGGTTATATACGATAATACCGCTGTTTTTAAAAGCCATAGTAGAAACACGAACAATGGATCCCGTTGAAGAATGTTTGGCTGAAGAGGTCCGCAAATATGAGCATTTATATAAGCCGTCTTTGCAGGAGTATAAGGACACGCAGATGGCGGTAAATTCCTGGAGGGAGGTATCGGTGATTGTCGGTGTGCAGGTCGACTCTAAACGGCCATTGCGCCACTTACTGTTCTGGCGTATGGAAAGCGCACGGGAACTATAAACCAACGCAAGTCCGTCAATCTAACTGCGTGGCCAGCCGCAGTTGTAGTTGCAAGAGTATATATTGCCCTTCAAAATCAAAAGCACAAGCTTTATGTGACACCTGATGCCAGTGAAAAAAATGGCCGTCGTTTGAACAGCCCTGCGATACGAGAACCGTTTTTGGTTCGTGGTAGAGCCTTAAATAAAAGATTTCACAGAGAAACAACACAAAAGCTTGAACCATCTGTGAAAGGTTTGACTCTGGTTCTACAGAGAACCCTTCTATGGTGTAACCTCTTTGGAGGTTCTTACCAGTACCTTTTTATCCTCTGAGGGGCCGAACAAGAACCCAACCCACGAGTTCCGAGAAATTATTATATTCTAAGGGTTACATTTTTTTTTACTGATGTGGTGCAGTACAACGCAAAACAATCATGGTTCCCAATTACAGTTTTTGAGTGTGCGAGTGCGTATGTGCATCTTTTATGCTGTCAACAATTCTTAAAGAACTCTCACTGGGACGAACCGGAGCCCTTCGGGAAGAACCCTTCTTTCGAAGAGTGTTAGGATGTTACTAACGTTATGTCTCCAGTCTGCATTGACACACTTATATGAAATTAAACTAATGTCAAGATATTGATATAAAATACTTCCCCTTCAATAACATTATGACTCGTATATGGAGGTGAAGGACCCTAATTTCACACATAACACTGTACAGGAACACAGGAAATTAATGTTTACGCCCTGGACATTTTTTTAATGACGTGAAAGAACCAGTTTTGTGAATCTGTGAAACGATATATACTCTTATTAGCATTTGATGTCCACTGAGACTAAAAACGACTTTCTGTTCTGTCAATAGCAAGGGTAAGCATAATGTAATAAATAATGTACACATCTGGGAATTCATATACAGAGATAAAGATGCTCATATTCACACCAGTTGTGGATGCTTTCATTACTTTTCCAGCCACTGGCTCCAGCTCATGTTCCACATCACTTCAAGACAAAGCTTCCAGACCCATTTGCTTTCACTGATGGCCACCATCCACATTACATAAACTAGTGTTCAGCCCAGCACTCACTGCTTGCTCAGTCAGCCTCTGCCTTTCACTATCATTTGGTCCCTCATAAAGCTTTGTGTATTTACTCTATACATGCTGAGATTGGTCTGTTATTCATATTTTGTTCTGTAGTTTGTGGGGAGGTTGCCTCAAATTGGTGTCCTTTCTTTGCTTACATCTCTACTAGTGATGAGAGAGTGTATAACTAAATTAACCTGAACTCTAAATGTGTACAAAATAAAATGGGAAACAATAGGAAAATAAAATGGGAAACAAATGAATGGCTTTTACATAAGACCAATAGACTGAAGGGAAATGCTTTTGAAAGTGAAGTGTTAATTGAAAAAGGTCCACCACACTGCCCTTACAGCACCCATTGAATCACAGCACACAGATAAAGGCAAAGGAAAGGTCATGCTGAGATGGCCTCGGGTCACGCTTTGATAAATGGGGACTTTTATCCAAACTGCCTACGCACAGTTGTGCCATAACTGCTCGTGGCCATTTTAAAGCAGGATGTGGGATCTATCGGTTTGTATTGATGCTTGAAAATGTGAGTCAATGTCACCAGCCACAGACTCAACCTGATGTATTCACTGCACTGAGAGAAAGTAAAAGCAAACATTATGTAGACTGAATGGAACTGGGGAAATGCTGTTTTTCTGAACACAACTTCTCCTGAATGTCAGACTGCAGAAGAAAGGCTTAGTAATACGATAACATGCTAGGCTACACAACATGGCTGTGGTCAAATCATCCTTTTCAGTTAGAAACCTTCCTGAGGGAAGTGGCCCGGAAGTACCTAAGTGGCCGCCATGATAAGTGCTGGTCAAACTCTTTAAACGCAAAGGAAAGGAGCTTCATGCCTCCTAACTTAGCTCTTGGGAGCTAAGTTAGACCCACTGGGACTTCCTTAACAAAAAGAAAGGAGATAATACCGACCCACAATCACTTGCAGCAGCAACATTTAAAGTGACGTTTCGCTCGGCCGCTCACGAGAACAAACAATCATGAGCGACAAGCGCAGATAATGTAAATAATAAGTAGCATAACTTGGAAATACTTTCAATAATCTGTTAAACCGGCTGGAAAACAACAAACATTACGTTGCTGAACACGGCTGTAAAGCTTTGAAACAGCTATATTTGGTATTCCCTCTCTGGTCTTGTACTGCAGCCTCAGCCCTCATTCTTTTATTTTACTTTAGTTACAGAAGCTTTAATGAAAGACTTAAACTTGACGAGCTCTTCAGTCTGACTCATGTTTCTGATTATCATCTTTTGAATCAACCATGTTGTTACATTACAATAAAACACTATCAAGTTGTGTGGTGTTTCATAAACTGTTGTCTGCATAATTTTATGATCAGATTATAATCTGCAAATAAAGCATAACAAAGGAATATGAGACACAAATATGACACATCGTGAGTGGGATAAAGTATTTAATATAGCAGGTTTGAAACTGAACAGAGACAGTTTAGTATCTTTGTACTGAAAAATCCTTTGGTTTCACTTTCATATTCCTTCGTTAATTTCTATCCAACCTCGTAAATAAAGTAAAAGCGTGAACCGGGTTTAAATCGGCTGCATGACACAACACTGCAAGAAGACAGATGAAGGATGTAAGATGCTTTATTGTGGTCCGAGATGGACTACATCGTTGTAGTTTCACCGCTGCAGACTGACGTCACTAACATGCGCCGGTCGTTGCATAACTACGTCGCTTCGTGAAAGTGGAGTTGGATTCTCTAAACACTGCGGTTTGTCTTTTCCTAAGTCCTCATGAATTCACCTTCCCATATTTCCTTGACCCCGTGATGTTTCCACAGACGTCAAGGAAAAGTGCTTAGGGTTAGACGTTGGGAGATAATTATTTGACGATTCGACTGCAGCCCATGTATTATTTATCACTTAATGGATGCCAGTATCTTTACAGCACTCCTGATCGATGCTAAGCTACCATCAACAAAACCGCTGGATGCTTTGTTCACATTAAAAAGCCTATAAAAGGAACACGAGGAACATCGGACACGTCTGTCTTGATGGAATTAGTTCTGTGGAAACGGACATTACATTGAATTTATCAAGACAACCGGAACACATGGAAAAATATCTGCGTTTGCATCGACTGAAGAACACAGGAAGTAGACAAAGAGGCTGGTCACTAGTAAATAGCATTAAAAATAAAGTAAAAGGCTTACTGTTCTCTCTGTCACAGAGGGAAATGAAGAGCCAAGCCTTTTATTGAGAATAACTGGAGCATCTTTTTCCATATCAGATGCGATTGGACTTGTATATAAAAACATGTAGCTTTTTTCAAATAGGCACAATGTGTAAGATGCAACAATAATTTGATTTAAAAAACAATTTATAAAAAATGATCAACGGAATGTGAAGAGGTTTCAGGGTTGACTTTATTACAAATAACTCTCTGCATTGAATTAGCATGTTATCCAGCTGGCCCCGGCCCATCCTGTAGTACCACTTGTACATCAGGAGACGATAGTGAGTCACTGTAGTGCCCAGTCTGTACTCGGTCCACGGAGGAAGAAGTAGAGTGACACATCCCGTGTCTGTGGGTGCATCTCAAGTCTCTAAATTGTCGTTTCCTCGCTCCTCGTCTGAACCGGAAGTGGTTCTGCGCCGCCATATTGAAGGCCGTCCCAAAGCTCTTATTTGGCTTGGAGGAGCGAGGAGCGAGAAGGTAAATCGGAGGAGTCATGAACGAGGAGTCCGGAGAGCTGACTTCCAGGAAGTGTTTTAACGCTGGACACGCCCCCTCGCTGTTCCTCTGTTATCTGATTGGACGCTGCAGCAGAGCGGTTTCATACCAGAGCGAAGACGATCACAAAATAAACGTTATATATTTTAGTGTTTTCTTATTCACCGTCTGGTTAAAATATGTGTTTATTCGTTGTAGGTCTGAACAACAAAAGGACCACAAACTATTTTCTTCAAAGATTTGATCTGTTGTTTCCCTCAATAACTTTTATTATGTATGTAACTAAAATCAGAAAGCTGGAGAGAGGAAACACGTTTTACAACATGTATGGTTATTTTATAATGTCATAATTAGAATTTCAAAACATATTGACGTTAATAATGAATAAATAAGACTCAACTCTGCCTGTCAGTCGGTCAGCTGTCAGTCAGCTACAGTCATCAGAAACCGACGTCGCTTCACCTGACATTTCAGAGGAAAGGACGTCTCATGTCTGTTAAAACATGTTTCCTCGCGTCTCCTCTCCTCGCTTGGTTTCCTTGCGTCTCTCCGTGCATCCCTGGAGGGCGGGACTAAGACGCAAGGAAGGAACGCAAGTGAGGGAAACGGCGATGCCATTTAGAGACTTGAGATGCAGCCCATGTGTGTTTCAAGGTTTGTTTATGAGATAAAATCCAAAGCGGAAGACACGAGAAACAGACTTGCGCCCTCGACAGGTTCTCCCAACCATCAAAGCTTCACTAGGAGTACATCAGCTCCAGGAAAAGTAACAAAGCCCGATTAGTGGTTAGCTTGATGACAACTTATATTTTGAGGAATGGCTCGTGTAGTTTTTACTATTTCTTGAATTGTTTTCAATGTTTTATCATGCGTTTTTATATTTTGTGGATGAACCATCCCAGAGCTGGTTTGCTTGTTGAAGTATAAAAATGGGTGTGAATTCCACTTTCAAATATCCCTACCTGGCAGTGATCCAAGTTGTAGTGAGCAGGCACTACCTTTTGCTTTAGTTATTTTTTTTTTCTTCTTTTCTGATAGCCTTGATTCTTGTCGAAGGTATACAATGATAGATTTATTATAACGTGACGATCAATCAGGAGTAAATTCAAAATAGGGCTGGACGATGATTCAATATGATAATGTATGGTCTTTCAATAGAATTAAAATTACAATGAAATAATTTATTGAGATATTGTGATACACAACAACGTATCTAAATTGATAGGAACTCAAGTTTCTCAAAAAAATGATAATTATAAATTCTTAATTGAGAAAAACCCCACATGTATATAAGAGTATACAACACCATGTGGATATTTCATAGTCCATTTCTTGATTAATTACCCAGAAACATACAAAATTGTGAAATGTATTGAGATTGAGATATAAAATCAAGTGAAAAGAAGATTTGGGCCATTTTACATAGCCCTATTCAAATTAGCCTCAGTGATGGGAGTGCTACAAACTACTTTATTATAAACACATTCAGATTCATGAAAAAATAAACAATCTTTATTAAACACTTTACATCACTTAACATGTTTAACATCACTTAATATTTACTTTTGCAGGGACAATTGACCAACAATTACTTTGGTGCATTTTAGTTTAGCATTTAGCTTACTCAGTTGATACTGTATATATAAAGTAACATCGACACTCACATTTAATCAACAACTATATAAACTTTTGTCAAACTATTGAACTGGTGTGCCGACACATGACCTGGAAGGCTACTCTTCATCAGAAGATGGCAGGCTACTCTTCATCAGAAGATGGCTTGACACACAGGTTAACTTGGGTCTCTGGGTAGCAGTGAGCTGTCTATGTCTAAGGCAGACTAAACTGTCTGAGGTCAGCTCACTGTTAATCAATAGAGAACAGCAATCCCCTGGACGTCTGTCCTCAGGCTTGCATGCTGAAGCCCAACCACCAGAATACAAGTGCTCTCCATGTTGACACCATGTGGTGCTGGTGGGGGTGTCCACACAGTGTTTCACTTGACCTCTACTTGTTTTATCGTGCACACGCACACCCACACCCACAGCGAGCCCCTCTAACATGTACTCAGTAATAGCAATTGTAGATAACATCAGCGTTTTGATCTATTTCCCATGTCTCGATATCCATCATGTAATTTTGACTAGGAGCAAGTCTAAATAAAAGATATCTAAAATGCAATGTTCATTCTTCATACCAACCATGCATTTCTTAATAATGGAAATGTTGATTGCTGATATCTTAAGGGAGTGAAAACTAGTCAACTTTTACCATTGACTTCTATTCATACTCAATTACAGATTGAAATTCAATTTTGACAATATTCCATAACATAGTAAAACTTATCTTTATTGATAATTGTCTAGTTGCAATTCTGTTAAATGAGAGTAGAACTCAATTCTCACCTGTGAAAATGTTTAATTGTGAATTTCAACAGTTTAATTTGTATTTGTGGTGATGAAGATATCTAGAATTGCTCTTACATTACAGATATCATAAATGAATATGGTAGTTTGGGCAATACATTAGATTTTAGCTAGTCACAATCCTTTTGAACTTGCAGTAATCAAGTGTAGGTATCTGTAATCTTTATTCTTACTGTAATTAAAAGTTAAAATGTAATTTCTAATTGGGGAAATATATTGTGACATGTCATATTGTATATCATAGATAAACATGTTAAATTTGAAATTTAAAACTAAACTGCCCTACTGATTGAATGTCACATGGGCTCGCCATAACACACCAAGGTTTCCCAAGACCCCATTCCAGCCCCAATGGTGGCTGCAGTATTCGTTGTGAAAGCAGAAAAGAATTGTAATGCGTGCACTAATGCAACTTGTAGCGCTGACTGGTGTCAGTGGAGCAGTCTACTTGGACTGACATTCCCAGGTAAGAGCTGAGGAGGTAGGTCAGCTTCCACTGCACAGCACTGAAGAGGACGATGGAGGGAAAGCATGAGACAATGTTCATCTGCAGGTGGTCAACAGGACCTCTGTCCCACTGATTGGTGGCAGTGGACACACGTGGTGCCTCTTAGTGTTCCGACACTGATAATGCTTTTCTCAAAATTAAGTTAAAAACCTCTCGGTTCCTCGTATCTTTCCACTTCACAAAAAAACAATAAACACACTAATGATGACTCATAGGCACGGTCAGCCATTACAAGGCCAAACGCAACCATGGCTGTCGCACAAAAACACATCCCGTGGCCTAACAGACCCCTTGTCAGTGGAAACTGT
This sequence comes from Clinocottus analis, assembly GCF_023055335.1. Lineage (NCBI taxonomy): Eukaryota > Metazoa > Chordata > Actinopteri > Perciformes > Cottidae > Clinocottus > Clinocottus analis. The sequence continues at coordinate 11,498,956 of NW_027175832.1, forward strand.
CAAGGACCCTGGAGCTTCCTTTCCATTAGCCTCAAAAAATCAAAATCACCTCTTAATGAAGAAAGTAGGCCAGAAGTGGGCTTGGGTGAGCGGTCGCCGCCCCCTCTATCGGCGGTGGCTATCCTTCCAGTGGATGGGGAGGGCGTGCAAGCAAGTGAAAGGCTACCACCTCCACTGCCGGCACCTGGGGCTTCGTCATCACCCATACTTCGGCGGTCCAAGCGTGCAACGGCGGGGCTTCATTCCAACCCTCACCGGCTGCCGAGGTCTGCAGTGGGCCAGCTAACAAAGATGGGAGTGGCATCGGTGCGGGTGCCCCAGTTGTAGCGGACATGCGTCGGGGTGTTGAAACAGGTATTGTCGGGGTTGGTTGAGGGATTCGGGCAGGTTGGTGTGGGACCTGAAGGGTACCCAAGACATCAGTGGGACACTGAGTCATTTAAGGCAGGGATAGATGTAACCTGGTGGAACTAGTCAGGGGGGATTACGTCGGAAGGTTTATAGGGGCAGACCCGCACCGGGAGCCGGGTTTGGACTTCTTTCCAGTGTCCCCGCCGAAGCACGCCTCCGCGTCTCTCCGCTCTCAACTTCGCGTCTCTCCGCTCTCAACTTCGCGTCTCTTTTCGTACGGGAATGGACAGGAATGTTTTGTGATTGCTTTGATATGTACTTGAGTCTGACGTCGTTTCGGAGGTGGCAGTAACAGGGTCTTAATTATGTTTTCATTTTTGTTTCTTTTGCAGCTCGGGGGACCGCTGCCTTGGTTGTTTTGTTTATTTTCCATTTTGTTTGTTTATTGATTTGTATTGATTTGTATGCCTGCCACCACCAGCTGCCACGCAACCAGCAAATAAACGCTAGTCTCCTGTCGGATAGCAAACGAAAGACCAGTGAGTCTGTTTACCTTTACGGTGGCTGAACCTAGAGCGTTGTGGCCAAAAACCTGAGGCTACACTACAACAAGGATTTACAAGCTGAAGGCTAAACCCTTAACAGACAGTCAGGTTGACTTCTGACCCTTCATGTGACCTCACGTCAAGGAGCCGGGCGTGTGTCCCACAGCTAAGCAAGAAAAGAGCAGTCACGCTCTACAATGTCACTGTGGTACAACCATCCATACTATGAAGCTACTGATTACATACTTATTACGCGTTTACTTCACATTGTTCTAACAAACAGCAAGAGACCTGATATAAAAATCTCAAACCCACGTGAGCAGCAGAGTCAAGCAGTCACCAGGACCATGCAGTACATGCTGGATGTGGTGTTGTGTGTAATATCAGTGATGTCACCATTGAGAGGGCGTAAAAGGCCATAGGCCACTCACTTTTTGAGAGCAGTGATGAGGTACAGGCTCTTGGGCAGCAGAAGGAAGACCTGGTCTGTGAGCACAGCATTGATGATCTTCTTGGCCACATAATCTGGATTGAGGATCGGCAGCATTGTAGGCCACCTGATGAACACAAGAGAAATAAAATAAGACAACTGAAGCACTTAACATTTTCTACGTTCACTCTCCCTTTAAAATAGTATCACGTGGCTAAGACGTTTAAATCCACCCTCAGCAGCTCGGTGTTTGTTGTTCTGTGTTGTTTCAAGGGGCGCACGTGTGAGAAGCAGGACGGGATGGGGCAGGTGTTTGGTGCTGGCGTAAAGCATGTGTCCTGGTGGATTCAGGGGCCTGTTGGACGAGTGAGGGCGGAGAGATAGAAATGAAGACTGACTCAGGTCTCCAAACACCTTTAAAACTTGACCCCAGGCCATGTGACACTCTTGGTCTACTGTCTACGAGTTTCAGTGTCAACACAGAGACCTTTAGCTGGTGGCTCCTCTTGTGAGAGCGAGGTAGAGTTTGTGTTTTTTTTGTTGTTGCTCAAAAGAGGGAAATAAAAAATGCACTGGTTTCTACTGAAGAGGCAAAACGCCTCACGAATGTAAAATAACATTGGATAGTGAAACAATAACACTGTCTTGGCAACAGCCAAGGCATTACATCATCTTCGAATAACTGGGTTTGAGTTACTTCCTCAAAAGGTCTACCACAAAGTCTAGGGTCGCCATGGGGAAGCTGACTCGAGGCGCTTGGCCATGTTCCTTTCAATTTCTGTAACATTATAACAAGCTTTTCAGGTGTGACTATCACGATAGGACTGTGGATAAGCGGTAGAGTGGGTTGTGCCTCAATCAGTTGATCCTTGGCTTCACTTGTCCACGTTGATGTGTCCTTGTGTAAGACAGTCATTTAAGATTAGAAAACCATTTGCCTTTAACACAGTTCACTGATAAAAACACTATTACCACGTCAGTATTATAAAAAGTATGTTTACAGGATTTTTGACCTTTGTTTTTTTCTTCATATTTAGTGTGATAATTGGCTTGTTTCTTTACAGGGATTGTACAATGGCAATAAAGTCGTCATGAATATAAAAATAAATATTTAGCAGAGGTGACAATAGCCAATTGTCTGAAACCATCAGAGCGACGCAAAGAGAATCTGAGGTCTTTTAGTTCACAGCCTGAGAGGGCATTAGTGCAGCTCTCCTTGTCAATAACGCTAGTGCCCTCGTCCACAGGTGACTGCGTTCATGTACACGGAACCACAGCTGTGTTCACGCAACTGTAACACTGCAACAATGTCATGAGAACCGTTACCTTGATGCCACGATGACAGCAAGAATCTGAAAACGGTAGTCGTCTTTCTTCGTAGCCAAAAATCACAGTCCTGTAAGCCAACAATACCAAGATGTTCTACTCCCCCCGAGACATTTTGAAGTATTGAAAGCCAGCAGGAACCGCCGGTGTTTCAGACTAACGGTGCCCGGCCGTCGATAAAAACATCTGTTTGTGAAGCCAAATTAAAGTGTTATAGTGATGTGTTCAAATGTAATCTTGTAAAACTATGTTTTTTGTTGTGAACTAAATGTAGCAAATTAAATATCTAGCAAATTAAATATATATTAGTGAGGGGAGGAGCTGTTTCATTTCCTAACCCAGCATCTAAAGTTGAGTATGTTGAAGGATATGGGATTTATTGTTTTACTTTGTGTTTTTTACCATATTTTTGAAATGTTATCAAGAATCATGGAATTCAAGTCAAGGAAGATGTCATCACTTTTCATCCTGTTTTTATATTGGTATAAAAAAAAATGTTTTGTGAGGTCACATTGATCTTTTGACTTCTGCGCTAAGAAATCCCCTCCAGGCATTCCTTAGATATCTTGTCATGAACCTGAAGACGTTAATGCTGCCGGTCATGGCCGTCTCCAGCATGGCAGCATGAAAACGGTCAAGCACGTTGTGAAGAAACCTACTTGGTTTGACAGCCGTCGAACATTCCGGTGTTGATGAAGTACGGGCATACGATGGTGGTCTTGATGCCATCCTTCCCAGTAGCCAGCAGCTCTAGACCCACAGACTCTGCAAAACCTACTGCCGCAAATTTACTGGCACAGTAGTCTGCAGAGAGAGGAGGAAAATGTATTTGTACAAGTTAACAGTGTATACCTAAATTGCGCCTCAACTACAAAAACACTCTACGTGTAAAAAACACTAGGGCTGCTCGATTGTGGCGTAGTGGCTCGTCATCATTTTGATCACTATTGAGAACGATTATCCGGATCCATACACAATTACTAAGTGGCTTTGTAAACTTTATGCATTCAGAAAGATTTTTTTACTTTTGTACATTTACTGAAATAACTCATCAAAAAAAAAGAAAGGTGGTTCGATCTCTGAAGGACTTTGACTAATTTAATTATAATCACATTGGTTGTATTGATATGAATTTGGTTTGTCAGCAGGCTTGTGCACACTTACAGCTTTCATGTGACATGTTGTAGATTTATCGAAATACAGCATTTAGATGATAGGGATTATCTTGTGCCAAAGTTCCATCTATTGCACAATCACTGATAAGGCTCTCACATATCTTTGGCAAATATGGGGGAGAGAGCAACTCGGGCAGAGTGATCCATTTATACTAATATTCTCCGGTTAAGAAAATCTCACCAGCTGACAAACTCTTTCAGGATAAAAGTCCCATAAAGTCATTCAAGAGAAAGTTGTAATCAGATGTTCACGGTGAAATGGGTTCAGGTTCCCTTGATAAATGTCGGTGAACTGACCATACTTAACTTGGACCAGGTTAAGTAACCTGACTGGAACTACACAACCTCTATGTTTCAACTTTAAAAAACAGTTCACCTTATGATCTAAAATACATATCTTTCCTCTGATCTATCCTTACATGAAACAAGGTATGTTAAAGGGAGCTGTTGAAGGTCAATAGGAAAACCGGTGAATAGCCTTCTGTCCATTGGGGAAAGTGTGCAAACTGATGCCGTAACAAAGACTTGGATTTGGAACATGCACACATCCAGTGTTTCCCTTACCATTATATTAGGGGTGCGGGGCGCCCCTGAAGAAACCCCCCGCCCCCTGTAATTTTCTCTATATCGCCAGATCACAAAATGTAATTTACGGTTCTCTTTCCTATAGAACAGGTCTACACCTTGTTCTGTTATTAAACAAACTAAACGGCCGTATTTTATTGATCGGATCTACACGACAGCTTGTCATTTCTGTCTCTACGTGGTCGCGCATAAACACTTCTCTGCGCTCTGTATCGCGCACGGCGTTGCTCCGTTCCGATGCGCACAGACACTTGCGCACACACACGCGCGCGCGCACACACACACACACACACACACACACACACACACACACACACACACACACACACACACACACACACACACACACACACACACACACACAGGTGAGCGCTGAGCACCCAGCAGCAGGCAGAGAGCGTAGAAAAATATGTTGCGTGAAAAGCAGACAACTATATCTTTTAAACGCTTCCAGGTTGAAGATGGCAACAGCCTTCCTGCAAGGAGCACCAGAGCAGCTCCGAGTAAAGCAAGCCAAAGTGCTTGTGTCTTGTACCAACAATGAACTGCTGGCTTCACATATTACAAAGTACACGGACATAAAACTAAGTCATTAATAAATAGATGGAGAAATGCCTGTACTTTCGGGTAAATGTTCACGGTACGCCGTTAACAGATTACGCTACGCATGCGCGACTCTGCGATTTTTGGCGTTTTGCCAAAAGCCAATCTCCGGTAAGTCTCCATCAATGTTGCACGGTATACCGATACTAACAAAGTACCGCGATACCCATAGAAACGATACGATTTTGCATATTTTAAGTATCGGTATTAAGTATTTTGCATATTTTAAGTATCGGTACTTTCTCATCTCAACATGGTGCGTGAACTAGAGCGGCCGTATGAAGTCTACAACCCCGTTTTAAAAATATGTGTAGAGGAAAGCAGCTCACTGCAGCTACTAACACTGATACAACCTGATGCTCACACATCTACTCATTCTGTTTTGTAATTTGCTTTTAGTTTTCCAAAATGAGCTATTTAGTAGTAACTACATATTATTTATTTTTTGCACAGATATCATGTTATTTTAGTGATTGCAATTTCTTTTCTTTTTCTGGTCTGACGGGTCAATTTGGTTTAATTGAAAGTTATTGTAATTTTCTTTATTCTGTTATTTATAAAAGCACAGATGGAGTCACAAAAAGATGTTATTTACAGAAAAAGCAATGCTTTTGGTGTTTGCGTCATTGTCGGTGTCGTCGAGGATTCCCCTTAACCCGAAGCTGTAAACCTAGGGGAAACACTGATATCCATCTGCTGCACAGAAACATGGAACATATCTATCTGTGCAGCGACATTGGGACACAGTTCAGACTATTTCTTCACTACAATAAAGATAAGATAAATGATTCAAACCTTCCTTTACACAGTCCGTGTTCGTCTCTCTAGACAGGTAGTAGCCTACCTGAGACTATCCTTTCATGGGATATGAATACCACCTTCCATTTAACAGTCCGACAGCTAACTAGCTAGCTAGCCCTGGTCCGGGCCAAGTGGGACATTGGGGGCTGAATAGGTGCTGATAACTTTTCTGATTCTAAAAAAAAACAAGGAGCTCATGGCAGGTGTGCCGTGCAGCCCCAATGCACCATGATGTGTGTCTCTGTGACCAGCCTCTCAGTGGACTAGGCGCCTCTTCGAAGTCTAGAAACCTCTTAGACGACCACCAAACTACATATTTCAGGACTGTTCCTGCCTTCTTTCTGAATACACAACATGATCAACCATCAAACAAAGAAACAGGCCTACATGGCGAGGTGTCACGTTGAGGACCGCCTCTGCATGCATTGGTCAAGTATACAATACTTATTTATGTTGTTTGGACATCATCAATCGATGATTTTTATTTGGGCATTTTGTTTAGTAGGTTTTCAATTACCAAAGGTATAATTCCTTTTATGCAGAGTACTGTAGAGGACCGTTTGTAACCATAAAGTCTTCATAGTGCAATGATCAATGGCTTCAGTGCAATTATTTTATGGTGGCATTTGTTTATGTGGAAAATGGAATATGTTTTTAAAACGGGAAATAATCTGCTTATTAGCAGTTTAATCAACCTTCTTTCTGTAAAATAGGGTCCCCATAATCAAAGTCCTTTCATCTTGAGTGTCAACAAATTTAAGTCTAACGCAATATTCTAATATTCCCCATATCACTGTATAATACAGCTGTACTGCAGTCAATGGAAGTATGAATTATAGCAAGTATTATATTTATCTCTTTACAGAAGTCGTGCAGTTTGTTTCATCGTTTCCTTAATTATGTTCCCGTCCAAATAATGGATGTAATAAGTAGTTTTGGGTTGAGACCAGAGGAGAACCTTTTGAATTGGACTATATTTATATGAAGACTGTCTACCTTGCCATACCTTACATCACACACACACACACACACACACACACACACACACACACACACACACACACACACACACACACACACACACACACACACACACACACTACAAACTATAAAGAATGCTATGAGTGAGGTTGATCATTTAAAATCATGACTGTTGTGTCTGTTGTGGGACTTTATTCACAAAGAACATATTCAATCACCATCATCTCTATGGTGCCAACCTAGGGGTCGGCAACCCAAAATGTTGAAAGAGCCATATTGGACAAAAAAAAAAAAAAACGCAATGACGCAAATCGTTGATAGAAATGTTAAAAATGTATATTTTTCTACACATTTTTACAGCATTGGAAAAAGTCAAGAAAGTTTGTCCTCCTACAGAAACCATGTTAAAACAAAATATTAGGGCTGGGCAAGTGGTTAGCGGACCAATCACAGCCTTGTGGGCTTGCGTTGCTTTGACAGACAGTCAGAAATTTGGGGTGACGCACGCAAGCACGCAAAATGGCCCATTTGACCACGCAAGGTCGGCCATGCGTGTCTTGCGTGCTTGCGCCTCTGCGTAAAACCCGAGTATAAATCAGCCTTAAGCCCGACATGAAAGCACGTATTGTTCTGTAGTTTCTGTCCTCAACGAGCACCATGCGAGCGAGTCGCCTCACAAAGCGGTCAGACCACCTGCAGCCTTGCGCTGCAAGCTCTACGTCCCCTGATTGAACATTAATCGCGCATGCGCAAAGCCGCTGCTATCTGTCATCTGTCCTTCACATCTCTACCTCATTCAACCAGACGTCAGTGCACTTGTTCAAGACAACACAGACTAGACTTTTTTCACTGAGTAAGAAAAACTGTGACATAAAAAGACATAAAAAGCACTTATTGCTTTTGTATGAAGTGAATTAATTGCTGGTCTTTCACATCTTTAAAAAGGTAAGCAACAGACTGAACATGGACCAAAGAAGGAGTGGTTTGTCCCTCACAGGGACCCTTACTGCTGAACAGTACCTGTTCAGAAAAAAAAGAAAAAAATATTTATAAACTATATATGTATGTCTGTTAACTTGTTGTTGCTCCAGAGTGCTGCTATATTGTTCTGGTAACATTACTTAAAAATAAAAGCATGCAATACACAATTTTTTTTACTTCATTGTTGAATTTGGCGCATAATGCGATTAATCGCGTTTTATTGAAGAAAAATCATGTGATTAATCGCGATCATTTTTTTCAGCTTTGCCCAGCCCTACAAAATATATATATATTTTTTCCTCCCATCTTTTTCCATTTTCATAGTTTTTTTAAAAAAAAAGCTTCAAGGTGCCTCTAGAGCATTGCTAAAGAGCCGCGTGCGGCTCTCGAGCTGCAGGTTGCCGACCTCCGTGCTAACCCATCCGTAACACGTCATGTATCCATTCCAAGTACCTCAGTTGACACAAAAGCTGTTGCTAGTTGGAGTTCATAGGACCAAGCTGAAACAACCTGTCTAGCTGCTTTCATGGTCTTTGTAATTGTTATTGCTGTGTGTAAATCCTGCGATTGTTAATAGAGACATAACCGTTTTTAGATGAATCTCTCTCTGACGTTCTCGCCGTGTGCAGCACTCTCTGATCATGAATACACATTTCTTACGCAGTTTCTACGACTTCTACATATAAATTATTCATATATCTTTAGACCGTTGTATGTCCCTTGTGGCATTCAGGGCCCAGTGTTTGTTTTGCGGGTCCGTCAGCATAGCTTTAGCTTCGCTTGTAAAAACTGCCCCATGGTCACTGGATGCTCATCGTGGCTCACTGCGCTCTGGGTGCACAAGGGGCAAACTCATCGTGGGGCTTGAAACCATCAGTTTTCTGACTCAGTGTTGTGAGTAATGCAACCTCTGGGCAGCACAAGGTAAACAAACAAGCAGACAGCAGCCCGGAGGACATATTCCCACCGATGAGAGCGTCAGAGGGATATTTAAACAAAAACATCCAGAACAACACAACAGATCTGTCTCTGTATTAGCGACGTCAACCAGGTTTCTAACGTTCTCATAACGGCTTTGAAACTTTCACATCCTGATGGGTTTTAAGAGAGACTGCCTCTCTTCTCCACAGATTGAACAACATGATACTGTCAGTGACTATAGCGCAAGTTAAGTGAATAAAAGCCATTTTCCCTTCAGTGTTAAGTGCTTCAGGGACGTCATGAACGTCGATACTTTAGTTGATGCCAAAATTCGGAAAATGTGACGGGACTCGTACCACAGCACCACAGGTATCAGAGGGGGCGCGAGCCTAATAGCATCTAAAGGAAGCAGTAAACTCTTGACTATTAGTCTTTTGGAAAAACATGCCAATAGGGGGGGGGGGGGGGAGTAAATTGGCTGCATTTATTTGGCACTTTTCTAGCTTTAACGACCACTGTAACTGCTTTTAAACACAAGCCAGCATTCACCCACACACACATTCATACATGGTGTCTGTTTACATTCACATTCTCTCCTGCTCAAAGACACTGACATGTAGACCACAGGGGCTTGGAATCCAACCACTAACCTTCCGATCAGCGGACGACCACCCTAAATCCAGAGATAATAGTTGTACTGAATATATTTGGCCCCAGCATGCCCCGCCCTACTGACTGTTAAAGTTCCCAGGCAAAGCAGCCTATTTTCCTTCACGCAAAATCAGATCCATGTGGAAATCAAACAGAGGAGGAAGTTAATGTTAGCTGTTGTGGTGTGTTCACACCAAACACGTCAAGATTTCGACGCACGTCGAAATTGTATGCAAAGTCAAAACACAGCTGCTTAGAAGCTGCGTAGACGCGCATTAGCCAGTGGGCAGTGCGACAAACGCGTTGAGGCACCACAAACGGCGCGTCGGCCGCAGCGTTCGACGCACAAGTTGAAATTTTCCAACTCCAGCATCAAAACACGCGAGTCATAGTTGCGTCAGCCAATCAGCGTTAAGATGTTCCGCTCGTCACAGCAGTCCTGCTAATGCTGAATCAAACTTCTGCCGGTCCACCTGAAGTAGCGCTGATATCGGCCGTCATTACACTACGGATAATATTTCTGCCTTTAACATTGGTGTGTATTGCACAGCTCAGAGC